>NC_064886.1:25582790-25800290 GCF_929443795.1 Astur gentilis | reverse complement strand
GAAGGTCTCCCTCTCAAAACTTTAATCTTCATATTTTGACCCTCATTTGTCCCCCAAGCCATTTCCCTCATTTGCCTGCAGACACAGTTCCCCCCATCAGTCCTCCACGTCTCCCACTGACACTTGCTCTCATTGCTCTTTGCTGCAAAAATCTGTGCTGTGAACACAGTTTGACATTTCCTGACATTTCATGAACTAATTACACTACAAATAATTAAGCATGTTCACATCTGTAACAAACGAAGGCAAAATGGTTGTCAGCAACTGTGATTGATGACCTCCCTGAGACTTTATCTGATGAGATTCTTCCCCACTATAGGCAGAACCTGGATGCCACTGTGTTTGCAATAATGCCTTCAGCCCTTTTCATCAGATCAAACCAATGAGATGCTTGAAGAAAAGGATGGGAAAATTAATGACTACAATGAAATATTTGCATTTTTTCCAGGCCTGGAAAAAACAATGAACAAGAGATGTGACAACCTCAATTATTTGGTGATGCTAAGAGCTCCGAGACAGCTCCTGCTGGAAAGAGCTGTTGGGAAGCCTGGGGGTGTCAAGTCGGCTAGAAAAATGGCAGGTGACAAGGACAACACTTTTTTTTTTTTTTTTTAATGCTACCCAGACCCACATAGCTTAGTTAGAAAGACAAATTGCAGCACTACATTTCTTCTTTAGGGAGGGGGAATATGTCAGCTTTGAAACACAACCTTCTGTGAATATGGTGCTAGGGTAAAAATTATATTGGTAAAGGTTGTCTCTTGCAGAGATGACATAAATAAATAAAATTCACTGGTGCTAATGCTCTTTAAAGGGAAGAAAAAGAGCGCAGTCAATAGTCTTATGTACTATAGCCAGTGATGGAAATAATATGTGTATATGTGCATTTGTGTAAAATATATACAAATAAATATACATGCAAAAAAATTAAAGTAGATATGCATGCGTGTATGGTATATATATGAAAATTATACAACACAGGGA
Organism: Astur gentilis; assembly: GCF_929443795.1. NCBI lineage: Eukaryota > Metazoa > Chordata > Aves > Accipitriformes > Accipitridae > Astur > Astur gentilis. Next base: position 25,799,306 of record NC_064886.1, on the reverse strand, counting down.
TACACAGATTAAACATGACACTCTGAACTACCCTGCAGTATGAGGATAATTTTACACATACACAAGCTGCCTGCAGAGCAACCAAAATGCCCCCCTTCTTCCTGAAAGAAAATACTGAAGAGGGAAGAGAACCCCAAACCTTGAAAGCATGGATATGTATGATTATAATTTGTATGTGCATGAGAGCTGCTGTGCTGCTGTATTTCCAAGTCCTTTGAAAACAAAAAGTAAAATAAAAAGGAAACAACCCGTGGTGCACTAAAGCATTTTGCTTTTTCAAAACCATACTAACAATATTCTTATAATAATAAAAAGGGATGCGAGAGGAGTCCATCAAACAAAAACTGGGAGAGCTGGATAGTGGCCAGGATGCCGGGCTGGACACCAGGAACTCTTTACTTCCACTTGTCCCTGACCTTGAAAACACTTAAACTTCAGCTACCTCATGTATCAAAAATAGTTTTAAAAAAAAAAAATAAAATCCTAGCGTAATAACGCTTACCTACCTCATCGGACTGTTGCAAGGATTAATTAACACTAGTAATGCGCTTTGACCATCTTGGGTGTCACCTTCTGGTGAGCTGTGACTGCCAGGCCTGGGCTGCTGTCCCTACGGACAGGGTGACTTCCCCACGACAGTCCCTGTGAGCTGCTGGCTGCCCCAGGAGCAGTGAGAACCTTCAGAGAGAACGACACCAGAAAAAGGGGTGCAACAGCAAGGAGCAATAGCTGATACAAGTGCCAAGAGGATGTGCAGGAGCACACTCTAACTTTCCTTGAAGGCCAAGGTAAGAGGTATCATCACATTAGCAGGCAAGATGTCTCTTTAAAAATACTAAAACTCATTCCACTAATTGGTAAGTATACTGTATCTTCCTTGCTCCGTGTGTTGCCTGTGATACGACAGTTGCCATAGTAACTGTTTATTTCTATCGAATTACAAAATAAACACATTCAAAAAAACCCAGTAATTTTTCTCCCAAGAACTTTCTGCCTGGAGTCCCTTATCCCTTTATTTTACATTTTTACATTTAACTTGTCAGAAGTAAGCATTATTTCCTCTTTGGATTATTAGTGATACTAATACCAAGGCAATCAAACACATACTGTGTGTTACAACAAAACCGTAAAATGAATAATTACAGCGTACTTTAGAAGCAAAAGACACTCGCTGTATTTCTGGGAGACGACGTCCTGCAAGGATTCGAGTGAAGCGCTGGGAGGAGGGTGGTGGCAGGTCCTACTGCCTTCTGGCATGGGCTGAAAGACCAGCAGTGGCCTTCAGGAGGTCTGAAGGCTGCAGGTGGAGTCGGGGCACCCATCACGACAAGCTGCCTACCTCCGCTAAACTTTATACTTTGGTCTCACTGCTGCTGCAGCCTTCTGAGGCCGTATAAATCATTTACTCTGGTTACAGGGTAACACCGCTTGCTCGCTTCTGCAAAACTCCAGGAGCCTGCCGTGTAGAGGGTGCTGTCTCTGTTCAGTGTTGCCACTGCTATTGCTGGAAGAAATCAAAATAATTTAGGTTGAATTTTGTGCTCAGGTGAAAACAGAAACCCAGACTAGGACAGGGTATGGACCCGTGATGTGGCGATGCCTATGCAACCCGGGCAGCCCTCTGTGCCAAGAGCTTCTGAGGGCCTGTGAGGGGCTACAGAAGCAAGGCTGGCAGGTTAACACAGCAGAGGAAATGACAGCAGAAGAAAACAAACCACAAGAGGTTTCTATGACAATTTCTCAACTTTTAAATATGGAACTATACAGTCTGCCTATGGATTTTTTTCCTGGCAAATGTACACTAGTACAGGAAATTCCTTATGATTTTTGCCAATGTGCTGTCACAGGCAGGAGTTAGGAGAGGCCCAAGTGGGTGCCGTTTTGTCAGCAAAAGCAAGAAAAGCCATTTACCTATACATTATTATGCATATTCTTATTCACAAGTCACAAAAATACTTATATCCTTGCATGACCGTTTAGGATCTTCTGCACCTTCGTATGAGCTCTACAACTGAAAGTCTCCATTTACAGCTGCAAGTGCCCAGGCAGGAATATCCAATTCCCAAGGAGAGCTGGCTTAAAAACAGACTGAGGAAAGAATGACAATGTGAATGGTACAATTTATTGTCCTATGAGTTAATAAGGCTGTGGTCTAATTAAACCACTGCTTTTCCACCTTGCCATTCTTCTTGTGTGGCTGAGCAAATTAATTCTGCCTGTACTTGGAGACTGCACGCCTACTGCATTAACTTTGCCTGAAGTTCTCATATGCAGAGTAGATGGCATTATATTATAAGCAAACGTTAATGTCAATGGACACCTGCTGCCCTTGAAACATTAAATTTTCAGAACTGTTTGGTAAACAGTCTTTTATACTGTAACATAGAAGTCAGTTACACCATGGCATTGACAGAATCAGACAACAAATAAGATTTAAGTGTATCCAGTATTTTTAGGGAAAACGTTTATGTCAAACAGATTAAATGCCTTGGCACTGGTTCCAATGCAGGATTTTGTGTTCAGCAGCTGGCATTTCAAGTCTTAAAATTTCCAGTACATTAACCTTACTGTGGAAGGGGTTTAGGGTAACTATTTGGTACTTGCAGGCAGTCTTTCAATGCAAAACTATGATTGTTACCTGCACTGGGAGTGAACTCTTTGTATAGCCTAACCGAGTTTGTTACTTTTGCACACACTTAATTTTAGACCCAAGAAGTCACATTCAGCAGAAGTACCTAGCACAAAGTGCATATCAGAAGTAGCATAAATATATGCTGGTTTAGGCCTTGTCTTTATAAATGTGCTACCACTGGAGGTTGAGATCTGGCAATAGATCTGTATATAAATTGACCCCTGTACCTCAGCTTGACTTTGGTATCTTCTAATCCCTCTTTACAAAACAAACTGCATCAACCATGCCCACGTTTAGCCAACCACAGTTCACATTGTTTTTGTTCCTTCTCATAAGTTCTTCCTACAGATTAAATGCTGATGCACTGAACTAACTGCTCTTGGCTGAGGTGGGCAGGTGTAATTTGATTAGTATAGATTCTGGAATTGGTAAGTACTGTATCAGTATCCTCCCTAGAAAATAGGTGACATGTCATGGGATATTAAGTATGGCCATTTAATGTAAAAACTCAGATAATACATGAGTTAAATGGAGAAAATGAGAGAAAGCTTTTAAGCATTCTCCCAAGACAGATTGCAGAATAATATTATTGTACACGCAAGTAGTGCTGATTGACACAGTCAGAAGGCCATTATACTAGTACGGTATAAAATCATTATAGCAAAAAGCATTTCAGAGCTGCAGAGTGATAGTAGCAACATATAATGAATTATCAATAAAGAAGTGGTGATTCAGTTACATTACATATGAATAGAAAGCTTCCTGTTATATAATTTAAACCTGCCAGCCTGACAAGTGACTTGAATATTCAATTCCTTCTCCAGGTGTATGAATCATCCTTTTAACTTTACCAGAGACTGCAGTTTTGTAGGGTAGGCCAGAAACAGAGCTACAGTAAGCAGTGGTTTTAAAGAAAGGTCAGTTGAGCAGATTTCAACAAGGTCCCCTCTGGTGAGGCTCTATTTGAACTCAAGGGAACAGCATCAGTCTTTGAGATGCTGGTGTTAAGTAAATATTTCTTCTTGTTTATGGCAAATAATCACAAAGTACAGTCTTTCGGCAAGACAATGCCACCAATATTTTATGGGTTTCGTGTTGTCTTACCATAAAGTCCTTGAGGTTTGTATTGTTGCAAACTACCATTAGTGAGGAAGCCCTGACAAAAAAAACCCCTCTCAGTATCAAATCCCTGCATTTTTAAGGCTGTGCTCCCGGAGGAGTCTTGTCTTGGACCTCACTCCCGCACAAAGGTCCTCTGAAGGCAACTGCAGCATGTTAGTTAAGTGTTGCAATGTGATCCCATGGGAGGATTAGGACCTTTAGGAAAATGACAAAACTCAGCTTTTCCTTTTAAATGATTGTTTAGTATTTGCAGTGTGAATGTAATACTTAAGTCAAAGATAACTGCACTCTGAGCTTAAGAATAATTAACTTTAAAATTTGGGGAAACAGGAGGATTCAGTTTGAATGTCCTCAGTGCTGTAACCAAAGTTATACTCAAGAAACAAGAAAGATCAAGCAGTCGAAAATGATCCAGCTGTGATAAACATGGGTATAATATTATCCAGTCCACATTCTGAAAATAAATATATTCACAACACTGTCAAACATAAGCATTTAAAAGTTGTGAGTAGTTCTAACTTGCCTTCCAGCATTGTTAAGCTCTTGCATGTTTAAGACACATTTTCAGATTGATTTTTTTAATAAATGGAAATTGAGTCTTATAAAACTACATGATTTATTAGATACATTATATTATATTACACTATTGGAATGTAATACTACATATATACACACACACATACATATTAATATATCCCAGTATTATCAACACTCCAAGAAAATTGACAATATTGATAAAACTGTTCCAGTAAGCTTTTCTTCAAGTTGTTGTCTGGATAAACTGATTTTTAAAAAGGCTTTCTACTCTGTATGTTTGCCTAAATACAATGGCCTGCTATTTCAGAAGTCCTTAGCATCTAGCTGCTCCCATTTCAGCCATTTCATTTTCTGTTTACTACCCCTCTTTTCTCTCCTCCACTAAGGATGGTGCATCTACATATGACACGGGAAACATCTTCTCTTCCTTTATACCTAACCTGTTAGAAGCCCGCAGCTGAAGACATTTCTTTTTTACTGCACTGAACACTCTTGGGACTAAAGGCAGCTCAGAAATGTAATCACAGGCTGAGAGCTAGTAGTTAGATTGAAGCTTGAAAAGGCCTTAAAGGAGGCAATGGAAACGTGGATTACTACCTCACAACCACTAATTAGTTGATGAAACTTCAAGAAAAGAACTAGTGGACATTTACGTGAATTTCTGCTGCCTCCGAAGACCAGTGGTGTACGGGAATTTTATTTTTCAAGTGGAGCTATTTAAAAGCAAATCTTCCTTCACTCAACCAGGATTCTGTTGATCACAGAGCTGCCTTGTGCCACTTTAAGGCTCTGTTCTTACCTGTTTCAAAGATGAAATAATTCTTTAGACTATTTATATGGTTTGGGGGAAAGAAACATTTGTGACAGCTGACCCAGCAGTCAGAAACAACCAAATACTAGTATTGGTTCTAAAACCAGCTCCTGGGCAAGTAACAGTAATCTTAGGCAAACCACTTGACTTGCCCGCCTCAGCGTTTCTAACTTTCAGGCAGAGGTACAGCTATTTGCTCACCACAAGGATGCTGTAAAAATTAATTAACAAAATGGCTATAAAGCACTGAGGATGAAAAACGTGCTAAGAGCTAAGCATTATAATTAGTGTTATTTAATGCATCTTTAAAAATCAAATTATATTTTTCTTTTCCTTTAATAAAGGAATTACACAATGACTTTAAGAAACGACAAAGTAATTTGAAGTAAATGACTGCCCTGTAAAATTGAAACACACCCTAAAATGTGGTTATTATAGAATAACCACACACCCTGATAGTTAGCACTACTTGAGCTGTGTATAACCTTAACTTAGTAGTGTATTATTAAGTATGGGAGGATCAGCAATTATAAAAGGGAGAGCGAGTGCTGATGTATGTTAAATACACGTTACCTCTTTAGCATCAGCAGATTTGGTGCATCCATTCCTGGCAATGAAAAGCATGCTGGGCAAATTCAACTTGTGGCACAAAAGGATTAATTAGAGTACAGCTAATACAAGCAATGTTTAGACATGAATCAAGAAATTTAGGACACAGGGCTTATGGTGCACTGACTAATTGCCAACACCATAAAAGAAAGAAAAGATGCGAACTAATTTCACGTTTATGAGGAGCAGAAAGTTCTAGCCCAGCTTCTGCTTGGGAAAGAATTACACACTGCAGGTTTCTTTTGAAATACTTCATATTACCACACAGAATGTTTTCTTGTGTTTATGCTAGTCCTCCCTCATTGTATTTAAATGTGAGTATTTTCAGGATAAAAGGAGCTATTGAATGGCTAAAAAACAACAGATACCGTCTCCCTCAAACACAGTAGACTTTAAAGGCTTTCCTTCCTTATGTGCTCTTCTAGGTCAGAAACTCAATACCTATACCACAGGTGACTTGGCTTTCTATTGCACTTTTTGCCTGAAGGAATATTTCATATTGTCCTGGTTTCAGCTAGATTAAAGTTAATTTTCCTCTTAGCAGCTGGTATAGTGCTGTGGTTTGGATTTAGGATGAGAATGATGTTGATAACATGCTGAGGTTTTAGTTGTTGCTGAGCAGTGTTTACACCAAGTCAAGGACTATTCAGCTTTTCATACCACCCTGCCAGCAAAGGCTGGGGTTGCACAAAAAGCTGGAAGGCGACACAGCCAGGACAGGTGACTCAAACTGGTGGAAGGGGTATTCCATACCATGTGATGTCATGCCCAGTATATAAGCTGGGGGGAGTTGGCCAGGGGGCACTGTGGCTCAGGGCTTGGCTGGGCATCGGTCAGTGAGTGGTGAAGCAATTGTATTGTTTTGTATATGCATCACTTGTTTTGTATATTCTATTATTATTAGTAGTAGTATTTTCCCTTCCTTTTCTGTCCTATTAAACTGTCTTTATCTCAACCCATAAGTTTTACATTTTTTTTTCCCAATTCTCTCCCCTATCCCACTTTGGGGTAGGGAGAGTGAGCAAGTGGCTACGTGGCACTTCGTTGCTGGCTGGGGTTAAACCACAACAAATATCAATGGGTAAAACAAAATAGGAGACAAATAGGACAGTTGGGAAGTTAGGAGGCTAGCGTGGATGCAGGAACTGTAGCTTAACTCAAATCACGACTGCAGAAACGCATGTACACGACATGGTACTGTGCTGCACAAAGGTATCCAAGCCGGCTTGCTCAGGCACCAGAAGCTGGAGAGTACTAATAGCACAACTGTCCTGGCTAACTCCCTGCTTGGTTAATTTATCCTGCTTTTCCTGAAAAAAAGAAAAGTTAGCATAAGTGTCTTCTACCCTGCAGTGGCACATGGACACGGTCTTCCCTTTATTTATCAGAGTTCCCTATCTGTAAGTGACAGTGATTCCCTACCATTCAGTGAAGCTGTTGGAAAAAGAATTGCCTTCCTTATCTTTACTCTGAAACAACAAACACATTTCCTAAAACATTCACAGAAGTGCTAGGAACAAGAGTTCCCAAAGTTTTGTAACAGCAGCAGACTTAAGACAACCAAAGGGATTTTGCTGAGTCCCAACTCCTGAGCCCAGCACAGCCAGCAGAACCCGTCCTCAATCCACAAAAAGCCTCCTCTGTGAAACTTGTGTCCATTAAGTCTATAAAATATGACAAATCATATATTCTATTAGTTTTAGTATTTAATATTTTTCTTAAATGTATCTTGTGGGGAAAATGTTTCAAAATATTTCTTGTGAAAATTCCTGTTTATCCAAAATTCAACTAAAATGCATTCTAAAATTATTTTATATATTTTATATACTTCTTCTAGTCAACTCTTATGAAAGTTGGAGGCCAGAAAAAAAAGTAGTCTAAACCAAAGAATTAAAAGAATAAAATAAAAATGGGGAGAAAAGTAACTAATTTTAAGTAACCATTCTTAACCCAAATGCTTCCTCAATTCAATAGCATTGATGATATTCCCTATTCAGCAATCAACTGTATGTCACAGATTCCTTGTTCTCCCAGGGAAAATGGAAGTCTTGCTTGCTATTATACAGCCTGTAATATTGTTCCACTCTTGTACAGCTCAGTGGACGCAGCAGTATACACATCCAGCATGCACATCCAGCACACCAGCCATCAGGGCCAGTCCTCCGAGGGCTGCGACAGATGCAGTGCATCTGAGCTCCCCTTCCATGCAGGGGTCTCCAAATGACTGGATTTACATGCAAAGTTTCTCATCCTTAGCCATCATTTATTTTCAGGGAAATTAAACTTTATATTCAAGTATTGGTTTTCATTAAATCGCTTTAAATTATATTTAAATAATTCTCAATCTCCTCTTTAATTAAACATACTAAGGACCAATTTCCATCTTTTATTCAGGAAACTCAACTTTGCCAAGGTCCTAAGACCCATGACACAGTAGGCCTAAGAGTCTTCTGTTATTTTGATTCCTTCTCCCAGTTTTGCATAGAAGCCCTGATTGAGAAATGAAAAACCAGCTCCTACAAGGCCTCACACTTTAATCACTTCAGGTTAACATGACACCCTAATGAGAAATCTCCCTTTCCTTTCCATCTCATGATTTGCTCCACTCTGCCTGCCAATTCAAGGCTCTTATAAGATCACTCAATGACCTTAAACTCCCATTACTTCCACCCCCTTTCCTCATTTTGCAAATCAAATTAATTTCGTTAGAGACAGAATTAAAATTTGCTTAAAACACTAAGTAGATATAATGTATTTATTGCCCTTGGTGAATCTCACCCAGTTCAACCAGTGTCTTCAAAGTTTCCATTTAATTAAGAGTAATATGCTTTTAAAGGCCCAATTACTTAGGTCTGTATTTGTTGCACTTGAATTGCAATAATTAATAAAAGCCAAAAAGTGTCACTACAAGACAATACAGAGCTGCTAGAACTATGTTTCAGTAAAAAAAATTGTTCAAAAACATTGCTTAGGTAAGACCAAAGCTATTAATGAAACTGGGTCAGTTTAGCAAACAACTTCTTTTGCAGGTTCAGTTCTAAAGAGCAGTTTCTTAGTTTAAAAAACTGATCTGAAGTTGAAAAAAAAAGATGAATGTTTAGAAAAGAAAAATTAAATAAGAAAGAAACCAAATATTTCATGATGAGCTGATACCTCACTCATAACTTCTACACCTCTTCTGGCCTTTCACACAGACCCAGTGTGAAAACTGGATTTACTGATCAAGGGTGAATCTAACAGCGCTCTCTCGCTTTCACAGAAACCCTCTGGTTTCACCCCTGTTCGGCTTCCGCTAATCTGATGAAATCAGAACTGTAGCTCCATTTCCTGCACTGTTTCTTCCTCGTTCTGGCTCCCTGCTGTTTGTTTCTAGGATATTCTCATCCCTGCTGGGTGTATATTTTACTCTCTTTAAGAAGAGCCCTGATCATGTTTCTTTTTCTCACACTATCTATTACTGACGCTTGCTATGGGAATCTCCCAGCCGGCAGTGAGACCCCAGTGCTCAGAGCATCTGGGCAGTTATCGTGAACTAATATAATCACTTCAGCAGCTCATGTTAACAGTGAGTGATTGATTGTTTTTACTCCTTCACACTTTCTTGGATCTTCTTCAACTCTTCTTGTCTTAAAAGAAGAATGAGATTGAAAAGAAGCACCTTCTGTGCCTATAAGAGGGATTGAAGTTAACAGTGCTGTAAACAAGGAGAAATCTCCTGAACTAAAAAAAAAAAAAAAAAGAAATGCTTGGCAAATTTAAGAGAAATATTATTCTCTTAAATATATCTTTATTTGTTGTCCAGACTAAATGGATTGTGCCGAGACAGAGGTGCTAGTTCATTTCTGTTCCCTCAGATGGGGAGCCCCATATGAACATGCGACTATGAAAGTAAGATTTATTTATTTTTTGCAGTGAAGTAAAACTGACAGGGTGGTTGCTGATCCCACTGCCAGGTCAGGGATGGACCCTTTGCCTTTTCCTGCCCTCTGCCAGTTAAGGTGTCACAGCCTGGGGAGGCCTATGCCTGGAATTGCTGCCCCAAGTCTTGCCCAGCTGCCGCCACACACTTCTCCAAAATACAGGTGAAGTCTGCAACCAGCCCAACCATGGCTGGCAGTGAGGGCTTGAAAAGGGGAGGCTGCTGGGCTTCTGAGTAACTGTATTTATTATTCATTAGACTGCAAGAATGGACACACCAACTTTCTAAATCTGGGAGGGCAAACACATCCCAACCTCATTCCCCAAAACCAGAAGAGATGGGTGGGACAAGAATGAGGAATACAACGGGCTTCTCTGTAAGTGTGGGAACAACGCTCCATACTGCCAAATGACTGCTAAGCTGCACAGCCAGATGCCTCCCAGTGTAGTTATACTAATTCCTACTTCGGTGTCATTAATTAATTTTCTGCTTTCCACCCAAAAAGGAACTTTTATTCCTTGTGGTCTAACCCACAAGAAAGGCTGTCTCTCATTCAGCTGTTCTGCTAAGTCCTGCAAGAATACTGTCCCAGGGTCACAGGTGGCCATCCAACAGAGAGAAACGATGTTTTGGTTAAAGATATATTGCTCCTACCATTCTGAATCAACATCCCTTGAGAAGATAGAGGTTTTTCCTCTCGTCCCTTTCTGCCACGTCGTCGGGCAGCTCACACCTCTGCCTCTAAGCTGCATAGCCCTGCTGGGGCAATACCTAACTTCATGGTCGCCATCCCCTGTCCATCTGCAAACACAACAGAGTGGTCCACACCAACGTCAGTCCAAGGCTCGTGAAGCCAGCAAGGTTTCTACAGGGGTGTAAGGTCTCTCTTTGCTAGGGAATGCCTAATATGCTACTTGTTCTAGAAAACTCCCCCAGGCAGCTACATGCCTGTGAAAAAGCCAAGTTGCCTCTGGGGCAATGCACTCCTAGGCCCTGGATCTGTCTGCAAGTGTGCTTTGGAGGTGGAAGAAAGGCTTGTCATTGATCCCAGTGCAGCTGGCAGGGCTGCAGCTGAGCTGCAAATGAGCTACAAATTAGTCCAACATTTAAATGCTCCCTTCTAAAGATAAAAGCCAACTAAGCCTCTCACAGTAGCTTTTCCTAAGGAATGGGAAGTGTCTCTAAAAATAACCGTAGCTGCTGTGGAGCGGTCGGGGTTCAGGAGAGCTGCCTGACATCACGCCAGGAAGCTCCGCGCTGCAACGCGATACTTTAAGAAGTGACTTCGCTGCCTTGCTGGTTACCATTACCAGACATCACAGCATCATCCACACAGAGTCCTTTATAACTCATATGTGTGGAGCCAGGTCTGCCTGCTTCCTAAAGATATTAAGATGCCACCTAAAGCTCCAACTACAGGAGCACTTTGTCATGTTGCGGCTTTATGCTTTAACCTCATTATAGCAACTTACCTTAGAAAAGTGGTACTGTGGCATCTTGGGTCTGGATGGCCCCATCCCAACACCAATGGGCAGCATTCAGGGGCACTCAGGTTTCGGCAGAACAGGACAAAATGACGAGAAACATCCTATCAGGATGAAACAAAATTAGAATGTAATCCATGTAATCCAGTCCTCAGCTGACTGTGATTGTTAACTGCTTGTTTTAAAGGAACTGCAAAACTAAGCTTAAATAAAATTATTGAAGTACTGAGAGACAGAAGGCTGAAGTTCACCACTGGAATAAACACAGAATGTAGAAAACCCTCCTGCACAGATGTATAGCTTCTTCCTCATACATTTTTCCCCTGTGTACTTATATATTTGATTAATGTTTTTGAGCTTTTGGCAAAAAAACTCAAAACAAACCAAAACCCAAAAATGCAACACTGGGAGCAATGTTTAAAGTATATGGTTTATATGCCTGAAAGTGTTTGTTTTGACTTCCTCTTACTGAAACAAAAATGAAAACTTCTAAGAACATTTTATGAATTCTTGCCACAGTGAATAACCTGTTCCAATTCAAGATGTACCTCTAAAATAGTTTTTTCAGTATAAACAAAATGATGTCTTATTGATGGAGGGAAGAGCAAAACTTGGCTGTTTAATTTGGAAGATTGCTAAAAGTGATACATTTAACTCTTCTTGTCTAACAATGAAATGTTTTTATAGTTCACAATACCTAACACCCCCATTCACATAAAACCAGTAATCCTGAGTTCCTGTTGAACTAATACACATCCTATTCTTCTTCTGTGTATATTGCAACATTAGGGAAGAAAAAATAAATATGTATCAAAATAAAACCCTGTTTTCATGCAACTGCATGAAATACATTTAAGATTTTAAAGCATTTAGAGAAGCAGATTAGAAATCTACGCAGGACACATAAGAAGAATACAAATGTTTCAGGTATGCTCTAGGTGTATCATGGACTTCTCCAGCCAATACAGTTCTCTCTCCAATGTTATTTTCTTCTGTTTGTGGTGCACAGGTTGCTCCTCCCATTTTTTTCATTTTGCATCTTGCTTTCCTTTTCCCTGTCCTACTCCTTCCCTAGTTCTCTCTTTCTCCTCTTCTTTTGTTTTTAGTTTTGGTGGTGTTTTTTCCCCCTTAACCTTCTGTCTCTCTTGCACAATTTATCTACTCCCTCTGTATGGCTCACCATTGTCCCCCAAGGTCCCTTATTTTCCTCTCCCCATGTTTTACTTACACTGCAGCCTCCTGAAGGATGACAGGTATGTACAAAAGCCCAATTCCTGATTGGGCCTTCCATGTGCAACACACCCTCTCACCCACATATTACACTTCATTACATTACAAAATGTGTTGATCCTTTGAAATTGAAATACTGTTGATAAGAAAACTGTTCTTATAGATTGTCCTTTCCAGAACATCAGATAGGCTATGAGAGCTCTCCATGTTAGCACCCCATGAGCTGATCAGACGTGCACCATGTGGAAATGGTGATACAGAAGCAGAAGTATGATGGAAAGGCAAGCCAACTAGTTATTATTTTGCATTTGCAAGAGCAGTTACCTTTTTCGTCAGTAAGATCTAAAATGAAAGAATAAGGACAAGCACACATTTGAAAGTACTGAAAGCATATAGTCAAACTTTACAATTTAGAAACCTTAACTGTCTAGCCTGTTAAAGGAACAACATTCAGAAAAATCTGCTTCATCAATATGGATTAAATTTGCACAATGTTATCCCTAAAACTAAATCAAGTCAATCCAAACCAGAATACTAGAAACTACAAGCTGTTGACAATGTAGTTAACTACTAGTTAACGTTCTCATTTTTTAACGAGCTTGAATGAGTTCCACTAAACATGTACGTAGCTAGTAACAAATATGAGAACACCAGAAGTTCAAGTTTAGTAGACTTCCTTGCCATTGTACTCCATGTCTTTCTAGCCATGCCCAGAAGGATCTGTTTGAAGGAGGAAGAGTAGTTTAGTTTTCAAAGCTTATTCAATCATTTCCCTTTCCACTCCCATTGTAAACTTCAGCTTTTTCCCGAGACTGCAAACATCAACAGGAAGCTCATAGTACTCACGCAGTACAATACTTCTTCACTAAATACACGATAGGGCCGCAATCTTAGTTTAAGTGGGCTACCCAAATAACTTTGGGATGATTAAAAACTGGGGTGTTTACTGATAAAACTTTTATTAAATAGAGATAATGAACATTTTGGTTAAAAATGTGCAGATCCTTTTTTTCAAAAGGCTGTAGAAGTAGGAACCTGTGCAGCTGTTTTCCACTTCAGCCAATTGCCTCTTGAGGGACGTATGTTGACTTCATGTTGAACAGGCAAAATAGTATGCTGACCAAGGGCTTGGCATGGCTTTTCTGATATTAACACCTGCTAGGATATTAACAACTTGAAAATAACTGGTGCTCTGAGAAACTAAGTGTATAGGTAGAAGATTCAACTGAAGACCACAAATTTAAAGAGCTGCCATTTGAAAAGGTGCCAGAAGTAAATCACCACTTACTGTACAAAGAGCTAAAGTAAGTGCTTGAGCACCACTGAGATTCTGCACAAGGTTTGTGTCACACGTTTCATTCAATAAGGCAATCAAGATGATTAGGGAGTGTAGGAAAGGCTCATTAATGGCCATAGCAGACATTGAGTCAGCCTTTCATTTATAACCAATGCATCCGGACAGTTTTCATTTATTGGGTTTTTAATTTAAAGAAGTGAAATTTATGTGGACAGACACACACCCATGTATTGTACAACTTGTTCGTGCTTAAGAGCTGCCACTAGTTTTACTGAAGTAAGTGGTACTGGCAAAAACTAACAAACAAACAAACAAAAAGAAACAAAAAAAAAGAAAATAAGTGTTTCACAATTTGCATGCTTCCTTTAGTTAGCTCCTTTACTCTAGGTCCTTTATAAGAGGGTAAGAATTTAGCTAGGGATTTTATTCTTAAAATGCTGAATGGAACACCAAAGCTATAACTGACGACAATACTCAGGAGTATGTCTTTAGCTTCAAAGATGGGGAAATTTTGCATACTAATCACTGGGATTTTGGAAGAAGCAGAGTTACAGAAAGCAAAGACAGGAACTATGATGGAAAGGCAACCACTGTGGCTGAGGTTGCAAACCAGCACCCTTTTAATGAGAACAACAAGGAGTGGGATTTTCAGTTCTGTCAATTTTAACCAAAACCCAAGTTCTCTCAGGACTCATGGTTATCAGTAAGTGGGGAATCCCTTTTTCCTATACCCTGCAATGCAGATGTAAACTGAAAACATGGTCTTTCTCATTTCATTACACATAGAAGTTTCACTGCAAGCACACACCTAAGCATGCCCAAGCATTTCATTCTGTTTCTATAACTTGAACCCAGGCACTACGGTCTTAAACAAGAGCAACAAAAGTGTTGCACAACACTGGAGCCATACAACAGAAGAACACAGATCAGATTTACTCTGTAAATGACATTTGTGTGACAACAGAATTACCACAAAATGGAAATGAAAAAATTCAGTTGAAATGCTGGACCCATGCAGCAAAGGTTCACCTGGCCAAGACTAAGTCTTGACTCAGTGAATAGAAAAGATTTCTCTACAAAAGTTGAGCAACCTCCCTGCTCCCCAACTTCATAGCCACACGAAACTGGAATTTTTAAGTCCTGTATTTAAATACAGTAGTTATAAAAATGAAAACTAAGTGAACCACAAAGGAAAAAAAAAACCAATCCCACCAAACCACCCCCCCCCCCCCCCAAACAAACAGATCCTAAAAGATATGCCTCCTTGACAATAAAAGTGTGATGTTCAGATCCTCAGTACTGCAAATCAATTGTTCCTGTCATTTGAACTAGGGTTTTCCAGAAAAGATTCTTTCATGTGGTGCCAACTACCATTCACAACATGGCATTGCCCTTTCCTAAGCTGTGCAAGAGGTCAGTCAGAGTGCCTTGGTAGTAGCTCCTAGTTTCAAAGCACCAGACTTTTCTTTGCCCTCATTTCCCAGTCCCAGAGGACACAGGAGAAAGTCAATTTGTATAGCTTCTCTAGTACAGAATTGGTCACTCTTCCAGAGTGTCCCGAAAGCATAAGATAATGAAAATACACATACTTTGATAAGCCAGGAATTTAACGTCATTGATGTCACACTGTATATCAGTAAGCAGTGAAGGAGTACTTCAAGGCTTAATGATTCAAGTTTCCAGGTTTTAGAATTTGGACCTATGCTAGAACCAGCCACAGACAGCTCTTCAGGAAGCTTCTTGTGCCAAGGAAGCATACACAGCACTCAGCTCTCTGCCTGACGTACAGAAACAGTGTAGGAACAGCAGGGCCAGACCCAGTGCCACAGCCGGACCACAGTGACCAAGAAAACGCTGAGTTTGACACCAGCCATGACATACTGATTCTATCAAACAGGAAGAGCATGGCTGGAGGTGGGCAGGTCTGCCCCCTCCTGTGTCTCTGTGCACACCAAAGCTCGTCTTGAGCTCTCCAGATGATCTGGAGAACTAAACAGACGATCATTTACAGACCTCTCGTTGATGCAGGCTGCCCACTATGGGTCAGGGCAGGAGCTGGTATCACAGAAGGAGACTAGGACTGGAGGGAACCATGCTGAATGGGGAGGGTTCTGGATCACAGTGCGGGCAGAGGCTGAGCAGTAGCCCGTTTCATTATGGCTTAGGCCTGTCACAGGCCCTTCATACTTCGCAATTTGTCTGTGGGAGGAAAGAGGAGTAAAGAACCATAAAGATCTGTACAGCACAGGTGGCACAGTGGTGTATTACAGGAGCTCTCCCTCCCCCTGGTAGCCCAGTATCTCCTCATTGTGGAATGGGAGTGTTTTATTTTTGTTTTTCTTTCCATTAGAGGATGACCTTTGCTCCAACTAGGTTGATCTGCTGCAGAGCCCACATCCGCCAGCTTCCCAAACAGCAGCAGATACTTTCTGCTGCTCCAGTCTCCTTATTTAATCATGTCGTCATAAATCAAAAGCAACCAAAACTGATTTAACAAACATTTGGGTGAGAACTCAGAGCAGCTGAAGACTAGACTAAGACTGAGTCATTGCCTGATGCAATTTCAAACCGTTTAATTGTAAACATAGTTGAGCTTATTATTGTGTTAACACTCCCCCCTCAACCCCCTCCCTCCCCCTCCCCAAACAATAACCCAACTAAAAGATTCTTAATTGCAAGTGCATTGCTGTGAAAACATCACTAAATGCCAAATGAAAGATGTATAGAGAAGCATATTTCTTTTGGAAATTGACCAAATGAACATCTGGTCGCTGGGTTATCTGGAAAAATCCATCTGAGGATAATGACAGCACCATTAGATGCACCACCATAATTAATACTAGGTTTCAATGGGTTTAAACATGCAAAGTGCTGAACACTGCTGTGAAATGCATTCTCAGATCCCACCTAGTTCAGTGAAGAGTGAACCACTGATTATTGGAAAGATATACCAGAGAAAGGATGACACACTGTTCTTACACTGATAAGCATTCACTGCTAGCTAGAGTCAGATAGCAGGACACAACAGAAGGACATCTGGTCTGACCCTGTATGGTATTCATTACCTTTCCAAAGGTCTGAAAATTATCAATAGTGACTTTTAAAGCTAAACTCTGAAGATGAACACTGGAAAGAATACAGAGTTTCAGTCTGTTCTTGCTGCAGAAAGAGTAGAAACTGCTCTGCTGTAGTGTGAGGGGTTGTTTTGGGTTTTTTTAATAAAGCTGATAGGATGCCCATATAAAAGTGGACTTTCAAGCATATATAGACAATGAGTTTTAATGGTGGATCTCAACAAGAAAACAAGATTTTTAACATTTAGTATGATCACTATGTTGTGGGAAGTGTGATTGTTATACAACATATGGCCTTTGTATTAGAACCATAGAGTTTATTTCACAGCTGACTTATGGCCCCAGTACAAAATCATCAAAATCCAATTGAAAAAATTCACCCACAAAGAAAATGCACCTGCAGTGAAAATCCCACCTAAATAAATTACTTGTTGGTACCTCTGCAGTGTAGGCACAGACTAACACAGTCACAGAAATGTTAGCGGAAGGGAACTCTAAGGTTTCTGCTCCCACCTCCCACAGAACCATCCTGAACAACAGATGAGCCATGACTTTGTCTAGCCAGCTCTTGAAAACCTCCAAGGGTCTCTGGCCAACCTCTTCCAGTATTGACATACCTTCCTGGGGGAAATGGTTCTCCTTACATGCACTTTGAATCTTCCCAAATGTCCTGGTTTCAGCTGGGATAGAGTTAACTGTCTTCCTAGTAGCTGGTACAGTGCTATGTTTTGAGTTCAGTGTGCGAAGAATGTTGATAACACACACTGATGTTTTCAGTTGTTGCTCAGTAGTGTTTAGACTATAGTCAAGGATTTTTCAGCTTCTCATGCCCAGCCAGGGCACAAGAAGTTGGCACAGGACACAGCCAGGGCACCTGACCCAAACTGGGCAACAGGGTATTCCATACCATGGGACGTCCCATCTAGTTTAGGAACTGGGAAGTGGGGTGGGGACGACAGGGAATCGCTGCTTGGGGACTGGCGGGGTGTCTGTCGGCGGGTGGTGAGCAATTGCCCTGCGCATCATTTGTACATTCCAATCCTTTTATTACTACTGTTGTCATTTTATTAGTGTTATCATTATTATTAGTTTCTTCTTTTCTGTTCTATTAAACCGTTCTTATCTCAACCCACGAGTTTTACTTCTTTTTCCTGATTTTCTCCCCCATCCCACTGGATGGGGAGGGAGGGAGTGAGCGGCTGCGTGGTGCTTAGTTGCTGGCTGGGGTTAAACCACGACACCAAGGCACCTCTTGTGGTTGTTGCCCTTGCCAGACTATCTGCCACTGAGCAGTTTGGCTCTGCCCTTTCCTAACTACTCATCTTGCTCTCTTCCACATAGAAGAGGTAGAAAGGTGAGAAATGACGCACAGCAAAATCCTTCAAGACACAGCATCCCTAAACAACTCTTCATCCACGATACAGCTTAAAAACTTTGAAGAAACAAGACTTTTCCACTTACCTGTGTGTTCTAAACTTACTTTTTCCTATGCCAAAAGCCACTCTGAAACATATTTGAAGAGCATTCCCATAAATTATGCAAGTAAGTCACTTAGGTAATATTAAAAAATTAAGAAAAGAAAGCAAAAGCAAATGTTCTCTCCAGCTCAACAACAACAAAAATACTAAGAACGTTTAGATAGGGGGTTTGTTATATATTTTTAACAATAGATGCATCTGAGGATCCATTCTACAATATGTTAAACCCATGATTTTAGATCACTAACACCAAATAAAAAGCACTATGGTCACAAGCTTCAAACAGACATTGTGAAAAAACCTCACTCTGCCATCATATTTTTGTAGCTCATTCAAAAAAAAAAAAAAAAAAAATCAGCAGCCTTTATACCAGATTAGACATTGTTTGTCCTACCACAGCCAGCACAAACTGCATATTGTAAGCTAACCCAAGTATACAGAAATGTAGTCATGTGCCTTCCCTTTACCCAGATCAAATTAACACCCTGAGTGCTCTGATAGCACATAGACTGGATATGAACAATCACGAAGCCACAGCCCACATTGTCAGACAACTGCATAATGCAGTCAGGTGATCTTATAGATACTTGATTGTATCTGCATAAAACCTCCAACATTTGTGGAATGTGCCTTACACATGTGCTGAATCCTGAAACTCGGGAAAACATGCATATATTTTACCATTCGCTTTCAGAACAGATTTTTTTTATAGCATTAAAGTTGTGGATAGTTTCTCATAGTGCCAAACATGGCTTAGTTAATCAAATGAAAGCTTGCTAAATATTTAGGATAGCTTATGGACTGCTATCTTCCCACATTTAAAAATTAAAATGGCTTATTTCATTATATAGAAGTCAACTGAACATGCAGTTGTGTCATTCAGCAAGTAATTCAAAAGAATTATAGCTAAGTGGTTTGCACAATCTATATTTAGCGATTCTTACTTCCAAATACTTAGACTCTAGATTCTGTCCTTAAAGTATTCTTAAAAGGATTGGCAAGTATGTCTATGTGTAAAATATGATAATCCTATGTTAATTCTCCTCCTTACCACTCCGTAGATGCCTGGGAACAAACCATTGTAAGTATTAAGCTTGCTTGAGTTTGCACTGCATTTGTATTCATTAACCAGACTATTAGTGAGAGCATTTTAGAATTCTGTGACTTTTCTGATAGATGCGTTATGTACATTCATTGGCTGTATTATTTATTTGTGTGCATATCCATCTACCCATCCATCTGTCCCCACTTCTGCACACATACAGATCAATATGTGTCTCTGTATATTTATGTCTTTCACCATTCTCAAGACATTCAGTCTACGTCTCTGGCACCAACTCTGGGAAACTACTGCTTTAGCTAATGCCCTTATGACTGAAAACAGAGCTCAATGCATCATAGACAGGAACCAAGGCAGAAAAGTAGAACAAACAGATGGAGGTGTAAAAAGGGGAAGTATTTATGCTAAATTCAAGAAAAATAAAGGGATTAAGGGGATGTCACAGACTAGATGATTTAAGAAGGGGATTTCTTCTGAAGAGGGGATATTTCTCTTGTAGAATAGAAATCTATCACGTA
This sequence comes from Astur gentilis, assembly GCF_929443795.1. Lineage (NCBI taxonomy): Eukaryota > Metazoa > Chordata > Aves > Accipitriformes > Accipitridae > Astur > Astur gentilis. The sequence continues at coordinate 25,779,535 of NC_064886.1, read as the reverse complement.
TTCTAACCAGGGTTAATTCTAACATCTAGAACAAATCTAAGTCTTAAAACCAAGATTAAGAGTTGGCTAGTGGTGTCTATTATATCTGTCAACTGTTTTACAAACCAGGGAGAAAATATTTTATGTTTGGATTCAGCCAATACAATAACAGTATTTATAGGCTGCCTTGGGAGCAATAATAATTTTACATGGTTTTCAGTATTCAACAGAGTATTTACAGGGATTTGAATTATTGTAACATGTTCAGATTGTTGTTTCCATCCTCTTTCAGAGATCCTGGATTAAGGAGCCGATCTCCCTTCTCCTCTCTGTCAGTCTACTAGATAAGCTGTGTATTTGTAGGGCTATCATAAACAGTGAAGCAATTCTTTCTCTAAATCTTCCAAGCTAACTGTATTGCCTCCTTCATATTCTCACTCAGCTGAGGACATTCATGCTCCAGACCTGACATCTGATCATTATGTTGGTCTAACACAAGCCTACTGTCCCAGTGTTTTTATCTCCAAGGGGTCTGACCACTTCCAAATACCTATACCTTTATTTTAAACCAAACCAGAGCACTAGGGTTTGACAAAGAAAGCCCTGTGGCCATGGTGATATGAACCCACACCTGCCTTATGTTTAAATCAGTGATTGAGCTCCTCTCCTAGTGTGCCAAGTATTTCTGAGAGAAAATGGCTAGCGTATCCAAGGAGCTACTGCTCTGGTACTACTTTATCCCACAGGCTCACGTAATGTGGGGCTTACAGGCAGACTCAAAAGTTAGGCCAATATCCATGCAAAAGAACCATACTGTTACACGATAGTTTTTAATCTGATCCCATGCTTAACACATCCATGTAAATCCCCAGTGCTACTAAGATAAGCATCTCAGAAAACATAAGTTATTTGTTACTAAGTAAATAATTCTTTTCTTCCCTTCCTTTCTGTCAGGTATAAGTGAAAGACACAAGCTGAACCATGCATGTTGAATAAGATGATTTCGGTTGCATTGTCAAACTCATCACCAACTTCTTGTATGACTTGGAAGACATCACTCAATTCTGAGGTGTTCCCTGCATGCAGAAATCCCCCTGGATGGCATTTTAATGGGAGGAATGCTGGTTTTGCTGTAAAATTTTGCTCTGAAATTACAGAGAAAGGGTGAGATTTGCTCAGGCTGTAGTTGTATTTGCTATAGGGTATTGCACATCTAATACCTGGAAAGTAAGAAAAGCAGAGAGAAGCTATAAAACTGCAGCAAACTGAGTGTAATGATAGCGACTCTGGTGATGTTAGAGAGAAAGCACCAGCGTTACTATCTACACAGCACGAATGCAATGGGGGAATCTAGAGTATTTACAGCTGTTCATCAAACAGTAAAGCTTCGTTGCACTCCACTTGGCAGAGAAACAATTCCATTCGCACTTCTCATGATTCTTTTATTGTTGACTTGGATTTAGCAGAGTATACTAACATTTCAGCCCTGATGAAGGCGCGAGACTGGGAACATTGGCATATTTTGTGAGTATAATTCAGTTTTTTGTTCTGGTTGGAATGCAGCGCAGTGCAACGTTACTGCTGGGTGAACACCTGTAGTTAGAAAACACTGGTTTGCTCAGAGGGCCCAAAGCATGCCAAACTGTTCCCTGGAAGGAGATTTGAAAAATGAGCATTTAAAAAAAAAAAAAAAAAAAACCAAACCAAAAAAACTCCTCCTGTGCACAAAAAGAAATAGAAAAGCAGGCATAAAACTATTATTTCAGCACCAGATGCCAAAATGACAAAAATCAAGAATTTTAATCTCTTGGGGATGAATTTCAGCTTTGTCTGTAGGACAAACTCAGGCTTATCTCAAACACTGTAGGATCCAGTTCCTCAAAGCACCAAAACACATGCTTATCCCAGTTTCTCAAAGTACTAAAATTCATAAAAGTCAATGAGACCAGTGCAAGGATTGATACCGAAACCCTTTTCTTGGAGATGGATTAATTTTACTTCTATGGAAAAATGCCATTTGGAAATGGAAAGTTTTTATTTCAAACTGTCAAAACATTCCACTTCATTTGTAAAATATCAAAATATGATTTGGCTGCAAATATTTTATCCGGGTTTGATTTACAGAACTGGTTCACCTCACCCCGCACCTCTTTCTAAAATATGTTCTGAAAATTTAACTTAAAATTGCAGGTAGTCCTCACCATCATGAAACTCTCTTTTCAGAGAATATCTGTTCCTTGAGAAAAGAGACTCGAGGACTTGATTTTCATGCCAGCTTATTAAATTCTGCTTTCCTATACAAAATTGTGTTCACAGCCACTCTACTTATCACAATATAAATTCTAAAAACAATGCTTCGTTTTTGTCTTCTCCCTACTCAGATCTGTTTTTCTGTCTGTCTGTTGAAGCAGACACATTAACAGGACTGAAAGTGATTCAAATTAATTTCATTTGTACAATCTGCTTTTCCTTGCCTTTTGTTACTGTTGACATTATGAAAGGTGAACTCCCCGTTGGTGAACTGCAGTAAAATAACAGGTATTAGTAGGTTACATGTTCTTAAGAATTTCCATTCTGAGCCCCTAGATCCATTTTCAAAGAGTTACTATTACTGTCCCCATTTTACACACTGGTAAAACGAGGCACAAAATCTTAAAATCATTCCACAACAACGAACAGAGGCTGGAGTTTCTTTTCATTTGTTCTACTCCCTGGATTATGTTATCTGTCATTAATTTACACCAAATTTTCTTTTCCTCTTTTACATATCATACAGTTTGACAGTCTGATACTGATGTTCTAGGTGATTCCCCATCTTTCTCTCCTTCCACTGCTCTACCATGCAGTTTGCCCTCCAGGCATTTTACTGTTCTCTTCCATTTATGTTTCTCTCCTGCATTACCTTTGACACTTCACCCTTTCAGTGGTTCTCTTACACTGATTTCCTTCCATGCCTTTTGCCATGCTGTGGTTAAACAATCCCAGATACAGCAAAAAGGGCAAGAAAAATAGAACTTCATTTAATCACTTCAGCTTCATCCACAAAGAAAAAAAAAAAAAAAAAAAAGAAAGCAGCAGCATATGAAAAGTTGAGAATTAAGCAGTTACTTTAAGTATCACAGTCTGTGATATACACAAATATTTTGCAGTGTCACAAAAGCACGATATGTACAGTTATTTTGTGCTCTAGGAACACACATTTGACAAAGTCCCTGAAAAGCCTCTCCTGCAGAGTGGGGCTGCCTGAGGTGGCTGATGTTTCCCAGAAGGAGCTCCTTACAGAACCACAGTCCTTAGAGCAGGTTCCCATCTGCCAGTCTGCGTTCCTTTACATTTAACTACATTTTCTGATAAGCAATACATTCATTTGAAAGATGAAATTTATTGCAGATGAGTAAGGCAGTAATGGCTTAACAGGATCAATAGTGATGGATTGTATTTCTGAGACAGGAAGGGTCTACTTACATACATCTGAACTCAGAATTAGGCCCTCTGTGTACCCATACATTAATTTGACATAGTCTTTCAGCACATAAGTTTGTTATTGCAGTAACAGTAAATAGAAAACAGTACTAAACCTCAAAGAGTTCACCAAATGTATTCATGTCCCTAAATAATGCTGCTAATTAATACTGAAACACAAAATGTCCAGAAGAAGACTCAGTGAAACTCTCATGTTTGCTACCATTAAATCTTAATAAAGCATTCCTCAAGCAAGGCTACCAAGCACAACCCATAATATTTTTGCCAGTATGCGTGCATCTATATGAAATTGTTCTATTGCTCTGAAAATAACTATTTAAGAGATATGCTTGCTTTTATGCTCATCTATTGCACTAAGGATCTTGGTAGAAGAATCACCTCATTAATGCTTCAGAACACACTATAAATATTCATTTCAGAAAAAAATAGAAAGAATAAACCAATCAATAATGCTGTACAGGACTAGTCTAATATACATTGTGATTCTCTAAATGCAATGACAAAAGAGCAGATTATTCCCCCCCTCATTTTTTACAATAATCTCGTGTAGTTTAAATTATCTACATCTATCAACTCCACACACTGGCCAAGGCTGAAACAGTGTTGACCAGATCCACAGAAGTCAATTAGTTATGCCAATTTGCTCCAGCTGAGAATCGATTCTCGGTTGTCTTTATACTTCCTATAGAATATTCTGTAGGAAGTATTGCTTTAATGAAGCTTGGTCAGCATGTATGGGAAATGTCAACATGAAATTCTTTCTCACCATCTTTTGGACTTAAAATAAACAGTTTAAAAAAATCCAAACCACCTCCTAGAAAGCCATAGGTGTTCATTAAAATGGCAGGCAAATTTAAAGTAATTTTAAAGGAAGGGGCTTCAACATCAAAGATTTAGTAAAACTATTCCCCTTCTTTTCCTTGGGCACGTTTTCTTAGATTTGCAATTAAATCATTAAAAACACTCTTACCCAGATGCTGTTGATGAGAAATAATCACAAGAAACACAGCAAACAAAAGAAAGATCACAAAATACATTAACTTTTACTAGCCATGCTGCTGTGCATTAGCATTTTTAATAATGACCTCATTACCATTTATTTCAACAAGCAAACAAAACCTGTTTATTTGATAATTTATTTATTCTAAAATAACGCAACCTTTTTTTATGTGCCCTTGTTATGAGCTCACTAACGTTAAAGGCACTGCTACAATCAGTTAAGTAATTATCATAGGATAAAAGCTTCTACTATGAAAAAGTTTTGTTTGAAAAAGCATGAACTGCGATTCTCATTGATAGCTTTCACCAAGTGCAGGATTCAGTACATTGTAGCACAAAGGCCTAGATTATCTCCCTCTGTTAAAGGCTTAAAATTCTACAACCAGACCATGCCAGTTACCAGTATCAGATTATGATAACAAGATCATGTTCAGTTATAAAAACAAGTGTCTAAACTTTTCTCATGTCACTTTCTATCTAAGTCCCATTGCCAGTTGTGAAAGGACCCATCTGAATGTGTGTAGAAGCTCATTTTAAAGCTAGCTCTTTGAACTGGATTCATGGGGTATTTGCATAAGAAGATTTGGGTAAAAAGAATGGGCTGGTGCTGCATCTGCCCATTAATATGCCTGCTAATTCAGCACATTGTAAGCCTATTGATGTATCACAAAAGACTCAAATTCAAGGACAGTTATCCTATTGCCATTGTTGGGGTTTGAATTCAAGTAATATGTTCACTATAGGAATACAGTTGTTACAATTAGATATTTTTCTATAATGGTATAAAGAACCGACGACAATCAGAATTACAACAACGCTGATAAAACTTTAGAATTCATGAATTCTATTATTTTAAAAGATGCAGGTGCTGATTAATTTTGCTTTGCATAATACTTGGATCTCGAGTGCTGGAATACTTAAAGAGCAGCAGCAAATTGTGGCAATATAACCTATCAAAGCTGGCAGTCTCCCTTTAGTGCCGATACACATTTATCTTGCTTACAAGAGATTTAATAAAAAATTAAAATACTAAACCGAGTTTCAACAGCATGGAGAAAACCTACATCATGAGCGCAAGTAGTGGGTATTTTAATCCTGCTTATGAAAAATGCAAAAGCGTTGCTTGTGCTATCAGGGGATATCCTACATGGAGCATTTTTATGGTGAATATGAATTGTTTGAAAACACTGTATACTCACAAACGGAAAAAAGAGCAGAATCAGTGATTCATGCAAGAAGCGCAGAGCAGCCGCTGCACCAGCTCCACAGTGGACTCAAAGCAGACACTGAGGCAAGCAGTGAAATAAAAAGCTGTTAGCTGAAGCGCTGTAAAGAGCTTTTAAAGCACGCAACACAAACGGAATACTAAAGGACAGACTAAAAGGAGACACAGGCAGAAAACAGCAAATTAAGCCTAGTTAAACTTAGTACTTCAAGGGTCCTGAGTTTGTTTGCGTTTGAGACCACAGCGCGTCTCGTAGCAGGGAAAAATGGGAGAATAAACGCGTGCGGTCACAAGGCTTTTCCGAGGCAGGCCAAGACAGTCTCCGCTCGCTTTGCTCCAGGCACACCCCACCGCCAGGGCGGCGGGCCGGGGTGCACCAGCGGCCCTGTGGCGCCTTGGGCTCCCACACTGGCGCATTGTCCCAGTCCGGCCGGGCCGCTGGGCGCGGGGGCACGGCTGCATTTTTCTCACTCGCATCCCTCAGAGAAGACATCAAAGACCAGAGAGATGTGCTCTTTGTTTTGTTTGGTCTCTGACTCTCAACATGTGGTTTCGCAGGCCCAAACATCGGCACCTTTTAACCTATTCTGTTCAGCTTAGGCCTTAGCTCCATTTGAGCATTAGGGAAACTATAGTAACCGATAATCTGCCTGTTCCTGAATAGAAACTATGTACCTTGTCACACAAGAGCGGCAAGGATCACCATTCGGGACAAGTTCCTTTACAGGCCCTTGGCTTTCTTTGCTGAGGCCCGGCCTGTCCTGCTGAAAAGGTGTCAAAACCCTTCGCCTTTTTGCGACGGGGGATCTGTGTTAATGTTAATTTATATTTAACAAATGGGATATTGTCCCTCAGAATGTATCAGTATTTGATGATCTATTACAAATGTTTTCATCAAGTCATAAACGATGGCCCTTGACAAAAGGGAAAAGGTCTTTTAAGAGAGCAGGACGGCGACTGGGAAGGCCGAAACCTGTTGTGCTGTGTTTGTTTGCCTTTTTTTCCGTGTGGGTCCACCCCAGCGCAGGTGGTGACGAGAGCACACCGACTTGCCCCACAGCTGTGGGTCGCTCATGAAGTCCAAGCAACGCGCTGGAACTTAGCAGCAAGGCGAGCAGCAAAGCCTCTCTCTGGGCCCATGTTTGCTGAATCAAAAGCGTTCTCCATCAGCAAGGTGCATGAGAGAACTTCATTAGTTGTTGGTTTTATTTATGTATGTATTTTGGTAGAGATCTGATCTCCTGCTTAATGAGCCTCCCCCCAGGCACACGGAAAACCTTATCACCAGTCCCATTTTTCACTCACTCAATCTCTAATCCGGCACTGCACTGTCTTGTTATTAGCAGGAAAAACAACAACAACAACTATGTATATCATGTAGATCAGAGCCAGAAGAGAAAGGAACAAATGTCAAGGGTTTGAAGAAGCAATTCAAACCCAGCTTCATTTCATCTCTGTCACTCTCTCCTGACTCTGTCACGCAACAGCCGCCTGCTAGCATATTTCCCTCCAGTAAAAATGACATTTTTGCTTTCTTTATAACAGTTTAATATTAATAGGGAGGGGAGTTAAATTGTTGACACTGCAACCAAAATACCATACTGCAAATTGAGGTATTTGGTATGAAACTCAAGACCTTCTGCATTAAGCTCTCTCACAGTGACCTGACATAAACTGGCAACTGGCAGCCGTCTGCTTTTGGCAGCTTGGCATATTTGGTCATTTATTGGGTGCATGTGAAGATCAAATGGGTTAAGATTCTTCTCCTTAAACAGCAGGGAAAAGAACATCAAAAAGGTGTAAATTTCATTTCCCCAGTTTTGATTAAGTCAAGCATGAAATGAAATGTAATACTCTCAAGTGGCAAGGGTTTATACTATTGATGTTGTTACTTCTGCTTCACAAAGCCCAATCAGCCGACAGCGAGTTGAACAAGCTAACAGAGTTTTAGGGTGGCCAGATGGAGGGTTTTTACTATGGTTGAAAAGACAGCTTAGTGCTTGCCTCTTCAAGCCAAGTCAATGCCAACTGTGTGAAATCCTGGCCATTCTACCCCTTCTTCTTTTTTTTTCCCCTTCCCTCTTCTCAATGCTGGTGGCTAGCACCATACAGGCCTGATAAAAAGCAATCCCTTCAGCAAAACAATGTGTTGAATGAATATTTTTTGTCAGAAGTGTTGTTTATCTTCCCCCAAAGTGCAGACATTTCTGAATTCATGATGCAGACCAATCTCATTACGGTATTTAAGCAAATGAGAAAATACATTGCATTTAAATGTTATCTGAAAGGAGGCCTTTGCAAGAATTCGGTAGTTTCTCTGAGATTAAAATGATAACATTATTTGTTTTCAATAGTATGGCAAAGCACTTGTACCTTGAATTGTACCTTATTCATCCATTAAGGGAAACCAGAGTTAATTCAGAACACTGTGAGATGTACATTGAGAAATTCTTTAGATCTAGATACAAAAGTAACAGGTCTTAAATTGAGTGTGGTCTTACTTCGTTAGGAAATTTGTCCTTTTTTTATAGGTGCTTTTTCAGGCCCCTTGTTCCCACTACATTCTGAAATTTAATGCTCTTGCCACTATACAGCTGGACTAGAATAGAGTGGCTTTAGTAAAGACTTAATAGAATCTTTAATGCTTCTAACAATCCACTCCCATTGAACTGCATTAAGTAGATATTATGGAAGGACAAAGAGCTAAATAGCTCAACATCAACCTCATTAGGCATGCAGGCAGGCCTTGAACCATTTTATGGGCAAGCCTATTGTGAGTACACTCACCAGGTTAGCTTTAAATTGCAAATGATACCCTGAAAGGGGAAGAGAAGTTTTGGAGAATGGCCTCACAGAAAGAAAATCATTTTAGGCTATAAGAAAATGAAAGGCATTGTTAAAATTGCTCTGACCGTAGCAAATGAAATACATCATGGACTTGAGAGGCTGAATGCTACACTTGAGGGTTTTTTGTTGGCCTTTTTTTTTTTTTTTTGTCCATTTAGGAATGTGGTGTACAGCAGAATATAAACAATATACAATCTGTAAGACTTAATAAGGGTGGCTCAACATAGTATCCTTTGTCTGAAGTTAAACAAATGATAAGAGCACAATAATTAAGTGGAGGGAGAAAGACAAAAAACATTCCATTTGAATAAAAGGCAAAGTGTGGAGAATGTTATCTATAAAAACTCTCCAGCATTGCACTTCTTAATCAATAAGGATTCATTTAGTCTTGTCACTTCTGTGTTCAAAAATATTTATATTTACAAAAAAAAAAAAAAAAAGTCTCTCAAGAATTGTTTGCAACTGCAAAGTGCTTTAACAACTGACATTATGATGCTGCAAGTCTGGGAACATATTCCCAAGCAGAGCCCTTCTCTGTCACCTTAGTGGATGAATAATTGTGCCTTTGCATATTCCTTGTCATAAATGGCAGGAATGAAGGGACCCTAAGGACCGCACTGGCAGGATTGGTGCTGTACAAGCAGAGTAAATTAAAACAAGGATTAGAGCAAGTATGATTGGGGATGACAAGCAGGGCAGTTGTCGCCACACAATGTGCCTTTTTGCCCATATGGTCTGTACCAAGCTTACACAGCACAAACCGTCTAATGTGGATGCTTATTAAAGCATTCCTTCTTGATCAGGACATAAAGTCCTTAAAGCTTCATGTCATAGGAGAAAAACAGTGTTTCTTTCACAAGTCAGGCAGCAGCCTCAAGCACTATTATTTATGAAGTTTTACATGCAACTGCCCAATCTTACTTTTCATTAGATTAATATACAAGAAAGCCCACAAATGTGAAAAATTGAGGTTACAGTCTGTAATCATAGTTATGCATTGTATAGGTTATTAAATGTGAAAGCGAATTAACTGACAACTCTATTTTAAATAAAAATCAGACATATGAGATATTTCAAAACTTCCTCCCAAAGTATGGATTTGCAGTATACACAGAATTTGGGCAATTTTTAACTACCTTTAAGTAGATAATGAAGATATGAAAGAAGGTCAAAACAACAACAGAGTCATGCTAGGGAAATATTTGAGTGATCATATATGTATTATTATGAACAAGACAGAAGAGTAGGGCAGCTTTCTTATAGCTTACAGGAGCAGAAGAGAGCAATTTTGTCACTGAACCCTTGTGTTATCTCACATGACATGTCATTTTCTGTGCCTCAGTTCCCCATCTGTAAAATTGTAACAATTACACATTAGAAGTATATTAAATGTTACAGTTATACCAAAAGCATAAACATATTAGTCTTTTTTTACTGTTTATTTGCTTTTTACTCAAAGATCACGCCACTGGTCTTGATTTACAGAAAGATATCTAGATTCCACACATGCCCAGGAACAATTTAAAGTCCCAGAGAAGAGTTTTGCCTATAGCAAGATAGTATTACGATGATGCTTTCTCAGTCATGCAATAAGCTACTCAGCTAGTGGCACGAAAACAGAAGTGAAAGACCTTTTATTTAAATTTTGTTCCTCTGTGATCCATAATACAGCTCTATCTGACCACAAAGCAACAACAGATTTAGAGTATTTCTTCCAGCTCGATCTGTTTCTCAGCCAGAACAGCCAGTTCTGCAGTAGTAATGAACTTAGGAAAGCTCCCCCGTGGAGTAGCATGCAAAACACAGCATTAAACAGGAACCAGCAAAAACACTGGCAGTTAGAACATTATAGGCACCTTCAGGAATCATCCAAGAGTTCCTCCTAAACTAGACAGAGGTTTCTTATAGAAAGCCTGAGGCCTTTTGGTAAGGGTCTCACAGTCTGAAGCAGTCTACTAAATTGTCCTTGATGATTATAGCTCCTCCCAAGCTTGAGCCACTAGCACAGAAAATATTTATATAGGTTAGATTATTACTTGCTATCACTCCTACTTTTGGATGCTGGGGTCTACCTCCAGAGTAGTGGGATTGTTCCTCAAAGCCAAGCCCTCCTTGTGCTTTGTCAATTCAATAAAATGAGAAAGAAAACTTTCATTGTATCATAATAGCCAACATTCCCCACCTATCAGTAAACCTTGGCTGCTGCAGAACAGACTGAGCTCCATGGATCCACTACAGCTCTCTCCTTTAGCAGGTACCAACTCTGAACCTTTGTCAACAAATACAGTCCAAAATAAGCATATTTATAAGTTCTTTGGTCAACTTTGATAAGTCTCATTGTCTAGTTATGTTGACATAAAAGATGTCCAATGCTGACAGTGTAAGATGAGACCATTTAGCAATAACGTGTCAAAGATCAGAAAAGAAATTATTTGGAAGAAAGTCCAAGACACCTTCTTCCTATGGAAACAGCTATCTGAATTTCAGCTATCTGAGATTTGGCCATTATGCTCCACATAACATGCCTGAGGCATCCAAGAACCGCATGCATTTGAACTCTTTCTGAATCCACTTGTCAACCTCTTTTTGGCTTGGGTTATTTGCAGACAGTAAGCTGAGCATCATATGTGACAATGGTCAAGCCTAGAAAGTAGAGTTTAACAACTGTTGCTTCATGTGGCTATCTAAGGTTCCACTATATGCATTTGCTTTTAGTAATTTAATATTTGAAATGAGCATTTTTTTACTGTCTTAGTAACATCCTCTGTAAAAAATATAGCTTCTGAGGACCAGCTAAAATCCCTGAGTCTTTCACACGAGCAGGCAGGTGAGAGCTACAATTATGATTTCCATCTCACTGGCAAACAGAAATTAGAAAGGGGCTGAACAAGTACGTTTAGTTACTGGCATAAAAGCTGAGCAAACGGTAATCAGGAATGAGTCACATCAATAAGCCTACTTGAGTACAAAACTTGTCTGAAAGCTAAAAAGGTCTGTTTATCCATTGAGATAAGGATCCTCTGAAGAGTGAACCTGAAAACCAGAATAGATAGTACATAAAGAAAAGGTATAGCATATTGGGTTTTTAGTGTACTAATAACAATGTTTTATTGCAACAGTTCCTAAACCCTATGTATACACATATTTTTAATGCAGAACTTCAAGCTGGCAAAGAACAAGCAGAAAGATACAGCTAGCGGCACTTAAGTGATGTAGGCTGCTCACCTGCTTGGTCTTTTATAGTCCTTCCTATCTTTAGCTTACAAGCATCTTAGACTAGGTCTCTTCCCTGAAAGAATCCCCAGATTTTTGCTTTTCTGCAGTTTCTCTTGGGATGTAACTACTGGCACAAGTGCTGAAGAGGATCACAATAACCTACATGTTAACTTTGCTCAGCACCTAAAAACCATAGGCAGATGTGCTAGAAAACTTGTAAGATTAACAGATGCTACTATATTTACCTCATCTTCTAAATCCCAAAATCTTTGAACTATTAGCTTTCTTGTTTTAAGAGCCATTTGACTTATACTACACTGCATCAATCACAGATTGCATTCAAAATTCTTAAGGTTTCAAGGGAAAGCAGACAGTAGAGCCGGGCTTGGCTAGCCATCATTTGGATGGATATATTCATATTTATTTGCATGGCCGGAGGCCTCTTGGTGCATGTCTAACTTTTGCTAGACACTAAAACGAATTAGAAAATACAAAGTATGCCATGCTGTGGGTACCAGGGACACTTGCATCACTAACCTTAAACATATTTCATGTCTCTGTTTCATCTACTCCACAGTGAGATTTGGGCATTAATCTCCAGGAGCATGGTTACAGAAGAGAGTGGCCCGGTAGTTAATGCATTAAGCCTAAGATTTGGGACAAATCAAATCCCTATTCTATGAGAATCTCTTGATCATTTTGGTTGAGATACTCAAATGTATTAAGAAACCATACTCCTGTCATGCTCCTAACTCTCAACAAAAATAAGTAAGACTTCTACATTTTTGTAAGAAACGTATGAAGCACCTAAATATCTTTGAGGATCAGTACTTGAGACTCTCTGTGCCCCAGTTCCCTGACTGTCAAACAAGGATGACTGCATTGCCCTACTGGGCAGGGATATTCTGAGAGTAAATGCCTTACAGACTTGGAAGCGCTCAAGGTTACAGATACAGGGCCCAGATAAGGACTGTAAATATGCCAGTTTAAAGAAACATGGTTTAGTATAATTCTGTTTCTATATTAATATGGTTGAAAGGGAAACAGCTTCTTAAAAATGCTAAGTTGAAAGCATTTTTTTCTTACTTAAGAGAGATCTGAAGGCAAATCTTGTGCAAGTCTGGGCTTTTATTTCAAAAACTCTGTAAACACTGATATGATCATTATTTTAAGCACGATTAAAAAAATTCCTTCTAATATTCTTGAAAGTTCTTTCAGAAAGAACAGGAATAAGCAGATTTTTAACTGGAATATTTTAGACAGCTACTGAAGCTTTCAAAATGTGTACAATTTCCTCTCTGTTTATATAGGGAATTATTGAGAAGCCATGAAGAGAGATTCAATGAAGTAAATGTGAAGGACTTCTTACTTCAGTCTTCTCACTTAAATTCTAGATTGAGGCTACAAAATTAAATCAATAGATTAGACACTCGAGGATATTTCATATGAAGTGGCTTCTGCTCAGTCTGATCTAATCTACACTGAAATGTAAAACAATCAGTCTCTAAGAACTTTAAAGTATCACCAGCTTCATTGACTTCATATTACTTAACACTTTAAATGTATTTGAGAATAAGCCAGGAGAAATTCTGTGAAAGAAGGACATCAGGCTTAATGGCAAGGTGATAGCAGAGTACAAACCTTTAAAGTAATTATTACTGCTCTGATTTGAAAGGCAATTTTCCCCTGCACTCCTCCCCTGCCATCCATCAAGATTAAATAATATTTTTCAGCAGGCTTCATACCATGTGTAGTACATTTCAGACCTGTCCAGTTGATGTCCTGAAATTCTTATACCTCCTGATGTCACCATTCCTCTGAAAACAGGTGAGCTATGTATGACTAGAAAAAGCAACACTCCAACCCTGCAAAGGCATGCCTAGGTATGTGGTTAACTTGATGCACTGCAAACAGTCCCATAAATCTGAGGATGCCTGTAAGAGTTTGCAGGCTTGGAGCCTAATTGAAGATCCACCTACAACTTCCACTGTAGTAAGATTGAATTTAGGGTGGGTGAAGACTGCCAACTGGCTTCCCCCAGGGTCTACCTAGAGACAGAGCCCAGATCCCCAAACACCACTTTTTCATTTAATTAGTAAAGCTTTCATGTGATATTTTGACAGAGAATTGTTCCACCTGTCCTAGCAGAGTTACAAAACATATATTTCCATCACTTTGCTTTTCAGCACTTCCACTGACTTAAAACAAACCTTGAGCAATGATGAGCCTTAAGATAAGGGAAAAAACAGAAGACAACTTGAGCACTTTTTTTTTTTTTTTTTTTGTGGATGAAGAGAGAGGAAGAGAGAATTAACTGCAGTGTTCAATGACCTTTTTCCACATTAAAGAGAGATAGGATAATTAAAACCTTTTACTGAAATAGCTACTAATATGTTGTAAGTAAAAGTATATATGACATAATAGTAGCTTATTTGTTTCAATGAGGACTGACTGACATGGAAGTTTAGTTTCTCAGTGGAAGTGAAGGTAGCTCCCATCATTATTAAAAGATAAACATGTAGGTACTGAGAAAACTAATTAAATTTTGTTGAGTTATCAGGAAGTCCCTTATGAATATCCTCTGGGGTAGGCTCTAATGTGAAGAGATCTCAATTTTGTGGTTAAATAATTTGAAGAGATTAATTAGTAAAGAATAAGCATTAAAGACAATCATGAGAAGATAAAGGTAACAATTTTTTTTATATTTACCAGTTTTATAGCTCAACCTGATGAAAAAGCTTTCATTGCATAAAGCAACTATTATCAAGATAGTTGAATTATTTTTAAGTATTTAATTTATTGCCATACAGTAAAAATAAAAAAAACATTCCAAGATGAAAACTTAATTTTAAACCAGATTTGCATACAGGATTAAGCTTCTTCCAGTTCAGAACTACTTTTCAATCTCAAATTGAGAGAACTGATCTTTATCCTGAATTTCTTTTTGTTCCTCTGGAAGTTCAGTTTAATCCAGCTTGCTTAATTTTCACCTTCTCCCTAAACCTTCTAGGCTTGTTACATGATAGCTAAGGATCATTATCCACCCAAGCTGAGGGGGTTTTCCCTTCATTAATTTCTGTAAGAAGATTACCAGTGCTTGTTTGTTGTTGTTTAAGCAAATGATTTCCCTAAGCTCTTTGTTTTTCCAACTGGTTTACACTTTAATGCCCTTGATTGAATTTCAAACAAGAGATCAACTTGACCAACCAACTCTGTTTAGGGGGAGTTAAAAAAAAAAAAAAGAAGGAAGGAAGGACTTCATGTGAACTATTTAAGCAAGAAGAGTGCTTAAAAACTTACTCAACCATTTAGTCAAAGAGATGCATCATAATTAGCTTATCATTCAGGACTTGTTTAGTTTTTAAAGTCAAGGTGACTGCTCTTGAAGACAAAATTCTCTAACTACAACTGAAGTGTCTGTGTCACCTAATAGGTTTTTTTACTGATTTAGTTCTACATCTTCACCCTCCCTCTAAACATGCCTTCATTGGAAAGGTGTCAGAATCTTTTGTCCATTTGAAAATGGATGGGTGGAACAAACAATATGAAGATTGGGTACTTACTGTTTGCAGTTTGAATAACATTCTTAGTCATTTTTTAAGGAAGGTGTTTAAGAGAATTGACTGTCATTTAGTCTCACCTGAGCTTTTATGCAACAAATGCAGCATTTAAGCACTCTGGGCCTCTCAATACATTTTGTATAATATAAATTTGTACATACACACAAGCTAAGTCAGTAAGATACAACATTCTTAGGTAACATACTCAGGAGTAATTATCTTGGTTTAGATTATATTATACCTATCATTTTTAAATGGGCTAAGCAGCTACCTCAATAAGAAGAGACCATTAGTCAGATTTAATTTCCCACTAACATTTTGTCTACTAGGTCCAGTTGTGCAATCCATATTCATGCACTGAAGTTGTTTGTTTGGGGTTTTGGTTTTTTTGGTTGTTTTTTTGTGTTTTTTTTTGGTGGGATTGCAATCTACTTCCAAGCAAAGCTGGCAGAATTTGACTATTTCTACAGGGCTACTATAGGTCTGCTTTGTATTTCCTTTGCACAATGTAAATTGCACACTATCAGAAAGTGCAGGTTCTGCAGATCACAGACATAAACGAATACAGATACTTAAACATTGCCCAGAGTTACATACGTGTTCCCAAGCTGGCTATTTTCCAAAAGTTGGTCGGCTTTTCCTACTGCTGGGCATGTGGTAGTATTCTGAAATAGCTACTCTATATCAAAATACATATTAAAATTGAGCTCTTTAGTTGCATTCTAGGACTAAAATTCTATAGAGCATAAAAAGTGTAGCCAATAACCATTTGAAAATCAGAATATTTGCCACAGGATTAAAGTGACCATTGCCAAGTGAGCACCACTCTAGATTTGCCCTAGACCCCGACTAAGATGTGACTTGTCAGCCGGTCTCTCACCTGTTCCCCTTCCCAGGAACCCCACCTGTTTTACTGTGAGAGCAATTGAACAGACACCAGGGGCCCTGGGAGCACGTTCCCCTCGACCTTACAGAGATAAAACTTTTTTTATATAAACTGCACAGGAAGAAATTATTTAAAACAAACAAACACCACCACCCCACCCCCCCTCAAAAAAACCCCAAACCCTCCAACACACCACACTGTGAACATCAAGAAATGAAAATACAAAAAAGCCTAAAAATCAATGTAACTTAATTCATAAGGCTGAAAATACAACTATGATGCTTAGAAGCTTGCAGACCCCTCCAAGAGCCGCATTGTCTCTAGCCAGACTGCACCACACCTGAGGAAGTACCAAGAAAGCACTGTACACAGAGAGGCAACTTCAGCTGCTGCCTGACAGTGCAAAGGGATCAGTACCCACAAACACTTAGGGAAGAAACAGACAACTCTATAAAGCCTACATCTTAATGGAATGGGAATTTTGCACCAGCTAAAATGGTGAGATGAAAGAAAAAAATAATAAAGTCAATGCAAGTGCTAGTCACTGTAAAATTATAAAACCAAGCAAACATAGGGAATGAAATTACTATTAATAGTAAGTGGTCTAAATCGACAAGTGAAACCTACTGTTAATACACAATACAGAAGTTCAAGGGCTGGTAAGTGTGCACCCTAAGCAAGCCTCGTGGTCATGATTCTCCTCTGTGAGTAACCTTATACACTGGCTACTTTACATTCCACTGTGGTCTATGCCAGCTAAGTACCTTGGAAACTTTGAGAATATGACGTTACATAAAGTAATTGTTATGAGGGCGTATTAAAATGGGAAGCCCATCTATTTTAACTTTACTAGCAACAAACGATACTAGCGGATTCAACCATGTCATGCTATTAGCATGCTATGAAAAATATCACCGACGTAGATGTTATCCTGCATGAGATTTCCTTTCCTTTTTTCTAAATAAAGAATATCACTATATTTCTGTACTTTGATGTCACAAGGTAGATCAATAAACAGGTAATCATTAGTTAAAACGCAGGATACTCAATCATGAGCATTAAGTTATTGATTTGATATTTAACAAGAAGACACTTGTGACAGGATAAGTGTTTCAATAATCTAATTTTAAAGTTTTTTATTCTTCAGGATCCCGGGATTCTGACAAACCCTTGTGTATATCCAGCAACTTGTAACAATGCAACACTAACATAACCAGGAGATGAATGATAGCAGTTCTGATTTTGAGAGTTGGAGATAAAATTATACTAGCCTATTTCTAAAGCAAGTAGACTTCAGAAACAATGACTTTCTGCATATCAAAATTCAGTACTAAAATGAATAATTAAAAGAAACATAGTGTAATCCATTCTAATCAGTGTCTTCTAATTAATCCACTTTAAAAGTTGCATTCAAACCATACATACATATATACTTGCAACTGTTACACAGACAGCATCTATACTGTATTGAAAAACTAAAATAATCTTACTTAATTTAGGAAAATGATACACCAATAAAATTAATTTCATGATGATGTATAGCACTTTAACAAAGGAATGTTGTCACTTAAAGTAATATCCACATTTTAATATATCTCTTCCCAATCTCACCTTCTACTGTCAACACCATCAATTTCAGCAGTGCTCCTTCCCCTATCTCTTTCAACATCAAAATGCGGTCCTTCCAGTATCATTATTATCAACCTGAGCAAACTAAATGTGAAAAGGTGCCACTAATAGGACAGCTTTTGACATCACATCTTGAACCAGAATAAGCAAACAGGCAAGTCAAATCTTCAGGGTCAAGCTTTGAAGTCAATTTTCTGACCTGGGAAATCATGTTCTGTGACAGTGATGACAAACGGTGAACACATGCCTTGTATAAATATGTCTATGAATGTTGCCTTACAAATATTCACAGTCACCATCTCGCTGTAGCCAACCAGGAAAAGAAAAACGGGAAGTTTACACTTTGAACATCCACTGTTTGACACACTGCTTTAGCAAAAAAACCCCAAGTTTAAAATTGGCTTATTTTCTTAAGTAGAGTTAAAAAAAAAAAAAAAAAAAAAAAAAAAAGAGGTCATTAAAAAAACCACACATACACCTAATTTTCAATTAACCTTTGATATCTAAACAGATCCAGAGAACAACTTAATGTATACAGTGCAAACATTTTGCTATTTGGACTCCCATGCCTAAAGCACTCTCTAGCAAAGCTTTCGAAGCACAGGACTGAAAAGTCATTGTTTATTGATTTCAAAATCTAACAGACTAATTATATATTTGTAGATGACTTGACAGATTTACAAAACTGCTATATGATTTTATAATGGAACATGCTCATGTTAATCTCCATCTATGGAGATAGCTAGAGGGGGCTGACCTTTATCTCATATTTAAAACACAAGCAATAACTGAAATTCATTTTCAATTTATTTTCCAATCATATAAAAGGAGGGGGAAAAGATTACTTTATTGAATCTTTTTAGCTGGTAAAAGGTTGGAGACACACAGTCTTGATGCCTTCCAAGGAGCTACAGGGATGGTCTATAGGGAACAGACTTAATCGAATAAACTAATCTTTGCTGTGGAGATTAAGTAGATGGCTACAGCAGTAGAGTAACAGCAGAATGCAAAGTATCAGCGGCACCATCAGCTGCTTTAAAGGTGCTGTAGGCAGTAGGAGAGCTTCCCTGTTGGGTCCACCCTACTGATCCTGCAAATTTGGTAAACTTCATGGAAATTTAATAATGCTGCTGCATTGTGTTTGCCTGCTGAGCAAACAGCCTGGTGCTGCAAGGCACATATGTGATAATTTACAAGGGTTTTTTGGAAGATACAGTAACTGCTGCTACTCAAGCCTGGGGCCTTTAAGCTGAAGAGAGCATATACAGTGTACATCCTCAAGGTAAATAGTATCTAGAGGTAAGGATGTGTTTCAAAGCAGTTCCTGACAGTTGGTAAAGTGCCTTACTTTGTAAGCACATCTTTTCAAACAGTCTTTGATTCCCTATGCCAATACACACGTGAAGAACTGAATTAGGCTGGGCTAGAATCTGTCAAGATATATGACTAACAGAGTTCTGCACTTTTATGTTAGCTTAAATAAAATCTAGTTATTTTGTTGGGTTTCTTGTTCATCCTGTCTCTTCCATTTAGCACTCCGAGTTGGAAGTCCTTACTAATTATGGACTACACATTTCTGAGGAAATGGCAGAGATGGCACCCTCTCCCTGCAGAAAGGATATTTTTATTATGGCTTAGAAGCAATCCAAAACACACACACTGTTCCCTGCACTTTAGGCCTGGCAATGAAAAGGGAAGCAAATCAGAGCAGGAATGATCCAGGTTTCAACGTATACAATGAACTTATTTAATAATAATAAAAAGAAACATTTCAAAAACAATTACTGCTGCCTTTGGATCCTGTAACTTGAAAGAAAACCGCAGCCTCTCTGTTCATTCCAGCAGCTTACAGTTCACAGGGTAAGCAGCACTCGTCAATATGAATCAGCTGTGAAATGCAGGGCTATGCTAGGACTTCAGTTTAAATTGGCCATCTCTGCAATATTGTTATTACAGTTAATAAAAAATCTTGCCTAACACTTTGACCACAGACCAGTGGAGCCAGGGTGGAGTGGGGCTGGGGAAAGGGTACATGCCAGGGGGCAACACTTAATGTAAAAAGTACTTGAAGTAAGCTGGTACTGTGGGTTACTCCCGGAGGTGACAATCTTGCTCAAATATCAATTCCTGACATTACAGAGAATGTGAAAGGGATTGTAGATGAATTTCCAGTGTGCTTCAACAGCATTTTAGCAATAATAAGCAACTAGTGAGGGTAGAAGTTCTCTTCCTCTTTGTTAACAAGATAGGGGCTATCAATGGGCAAATGATAAACCAGAAAAGTAAAAACATTTACTTTTTTTTTTTCTTTCCACTTTTTCCTTCAGGCCAGAAATCAGAATTCTTCCTGTGGCTCCCCTGCCAGCAGTGTCACACATGAACTGCTCTACCTAGATGCCATCTATGTTTACCTCTGTCTTACTGAACTCTCTCCCATCCTAACTCTTTTTTTTAACAATCAGATTATTTTGGACTACACATAGAGGATAATTACAATGATTATTATTATATTATGCTACGGTTATAGCACATGCCAGTGTGCAGGAAGGCTGTAGTACCTGCAGGGAAACGATCACAGTAGGGCCTTTAATACAGAAGACCAAAATGCACCAGCATCTATCTTGTCTCTCAGGCTCCCCAGGCAGTCTGAAGGGGGGTGATGGGGAATAAAGCCAGTCAAATGCTACCACCAGCCTTCCCCTCTCTGTATGGTGTGCAGCCACCTGGGCACAAACTGAGATCATGGAGCAGACTGTCAGAATAAATACACAGTTTGTCCTGAAGCAACATCCCACTGTAGAAAAAAACCCCTGACTTCTCAAAGACTGAGAAAATCCAACGGCCTTCTGAAAACAAAGAATGGGTTCTGGTAGACAAGCTCCCACCAAATTAAAACACTGTTGATCCAATACACCCTGAACCACTTACAAGCTGTGTTTGAGACTGAAAACTTTTGGTGTGTCAAGGCAGAGCCCATTCTGAATTGAAGTTTTGCTGTCAAGCTCTTTGGAGGCATAACTGGTGTAGTCCCATCATCTCTGTTCCTGCCTCCACAACACTAAACGATCTCAAAAATGTCAGCATTTCATGCTCAGAGAGGAAAACAAAGAAGCAACGTGTTAATGGAGGGGCTCAGACTACGCTTCCCAGAGGACAGATAGAAAAGGCAAAGCCATGAAGAGGACTGTGAGGACAGGTAAAGCCCCTGCCCTAGGAAGCAGCAAACCAGAGTTCAAACACAGAAAAGTCAACTCCATTAAGATAAATCTGTGGAGTACCAGTCTACACGCCAGAAACAGAACTGCAGCAAAGCAGCTCAGCTCATCGAGAGTATGTTTGCATGGCAGTCAAAGGGGTAATTGAGGCGTGCTTAGCTAAACCAGAGCCTGCTTTACACTTGCCTGCTCCAGGGCAGCCCATGGATGAGCTGCAGCACACAGAGCTCAGTGCTCTCTCAGGGTAGTGCACTTTGTAACCCGCACCTCACACCAAAATAGCTGGATTGCTACCAGTCCTTCAGCTACTGATCCATATCTTACTCAGCCATGTCTAAATAGGCTGCGGTCACCTCTTTGACATCACTGTGGACATAACCTTTATGGCAGAAAGCAAGCAGAAAGATATGCAATAACAAATTAATACTAAAAGCCAAGCTGTCTTCCATGCCACAAAACAAGCAAAAGAATAAATGTTAGAAAGGGCTGGCAGGTATATTTCCAGTGGGAATGGAGCAAAAATTGTCTACGCTTCTTCCAAGAAACTCTAGCCATGCTGAGTAGTTGGTGTTCACTAGGTAGGTTCTTTTGACCAATTTTTGTTACCTTATCAGTATTTTTCTTTATTAGAAAAATGAGGCTGGTTAAAATGCTATTGGTGGGATTAGCTATAACCTACTGAGATAATGGTTTTCTATGCTGATGACAATGTGATCACTGTGTGAGTTAAATGACCTCTGCCCCTTGCCCCAACAAGTTATGTAATAAAAGAACGCATTTAAGAGACAATTATTAGGTTAATTTCCTTACTTGAATGCAGGACATTGATGCTGAGCTCCTGTTATTAGACCAGGTAATAACAATGCAAGTGAAATAAGAAAGAAGCTAGTTGGTGAACATTGCACTGGAAAACTTGAAGTTCCTATTATTAAAGGGGGAAAGCGTCGGTATAATTTTTTTTTTTTTTTTAAAAAAAGAAAAATCATTAAACAACACAAAGCTTTCAAAGAAAATTCTGTGGAAGTAGAAGAATTTAAAAAAATCAAGAATGCGAAACTAGTGGTCATGTGTGGTAAGAAAACACTACTTCTGGAAAACATGTGCAGATTAAGTAGCTAATTGTCACATACTGCAGCAGCACCCAGGAGTTTACTGTTCCCAGGAAGCATACAGCCAGTTAAGAGACAGTGAGCCTTTACACAATGTGCAATCTAAGGAGGCAAAGAGCAAAACTGCACTTGTTCAAACTCTCAGAAGCATCCATGTCACAGCAGGGACCTCACACCAAAAATCTGAGTCCCAGTCACAAACACATAGCTACTCTCGGTACAAGAGGCTATTCCACAGGAGACCAATCTTTAAACTAAGCAAAGGGATGCACAAAAAGAGAACTGGAGAAAGTACAACATCTAGCATGGTGTGGAGCTGACAGTTTCTGATTTAGAAGGCAGGAACAATGACATATCATCTGAAAGCACAAGTAGAGTTATTAGGTGGGGAAAAGCTCCCATTTCAAACCCAGAGGTGTCGGTGCTCCTAGCCGTGCCCACACACCTCACTGCTGGTGAACGGGGCAGCAGGTGGGCTGGTGGAGGAACTTGCTGCCTCTCATGGCCTACAGACACCATCAGAGCTGGACAAAGGCTTCACTCCTGCCACTGGTCCTTTGCACCAGCTGACGGTAGAGGCCCCCAGTGCTTGCGCCCCTTCACTGCCAGCTGTCTGAGCATGCAAGAACATGATACTCCCCTGTGCCATCAGAGCTATGCCGCATTACATGTGTCTACCTAAACTAATGCTTCCCTCAAAGCACAAGAACCAGAGGATGTCCCCCATTTACTGCTGGGGAAGGATACTAATGGCATAATAGCATAGCATAAGCCAAGTACAGAAGCAGCAGACCAAAATTTTCCTGCTAGAAGAACCTCTTCATGCACCTATGCACTCCTGCAGTCACCCCTTCCCATACACTGTCCCTCTATCACCTCTGTATACAAATAATTTTCTATTTAAGAACAGAAATAAAAATATGACTGACTGAACCACCATACCCACATACACTCCCAGATCTCTATAGCACTGTGACAAGGTTTCTAGCTGCTGTCACTATCTGTTTATTGTCAGTGAAAGAGCAACGGATTGCTCTTGCTTTCTGCTGATGGCCTTCTATCCCCCAGGGGAGAAAGCATAGACTAATCTGGAAGATTAGCAGGCTACGGACCAGGCAATCACAAGCTCCCACCCTGTCTGTAGCACGCTTGGACCAACAGCTTGCCCAGCAGGGAATTCTGATCCCACACATCTTCTGTCAGGCCCTGAAAAGTCAAATCCCACGGAGGCAAAGATCTGCACTTTTGTCATGGTGACAGGCGGCATACATCTCATCCTGAGCAATCCCACACTGCTAGCTAGGTTGAAACAAATGGATGCAATTTTTCTCAAAGGGCCCAAAAAATCTCTAAGTCCATTTACTTCTATTCAATGCAAAAGTCATACTTGGTTCTGCAGAGCAGGGCACATCCTTCCAATAGGCATGTTTCCATCTTGCCCCAAGCATACAAGCAAGACAGTGCTATGCTCAAGCTGGGAGAGCAGTATAACCCTGCTGACACTGCTCTTGAATCAGCCAGCAACAATGAAAGCTCACGCTCTCCACCAGAACAGTGCTATTTTCAGAATCTTTAGCCATAAAGAAGACTTAGCAGACTCACCTGTAATGTAAAGCTCTAACTGTGAACCAACAGGACATTCTAATTACTTGTAACTCTTTGGTATACTGGGAAACCCAAGTTGCTTTATGAAGCAAGAATGTGCTTTACTGGCACAACTGGTGGCCGGTGCATTGCTCTGTGCTGAGAATATGGAATTTGAATATTCCCATTTCTACTCTGCCAGGCTGGTGCTCTGTGCTCTTGAACAGATCTCCTCATCCCTTTATCTGCCTTGGATGTAAAGATGTTGGGGGTATGAACCATCTCCTTACATCTGGCAGATAGAACAATGAAATCCCAAATTCAGAAATAATACGTTGATAGTTACCTTAGAAGCTTTTTTTTTTTTACCTTAAATTGTAATATTGCCAATTGTTTTAGTATCTTTGGGATTCTCTCTGTCACCCTAGTATTTGCTCTGGTAAGAAACATGGAGTGCAGTCCAGGTCCCACTGACGACTATGATAAAACTCTAACTGAAAAAAGCCACAACACAATTCGAAATATTCATTACCACTACCAAAAAGAAAAGAGAAGCCACAATAAAAACTAACCTGCGTAAATTTGAACTCTGTAGATAATAAACTTCACTCCCCAAAATTTCCCTGTTTTTATAATTTAGAAATATTAGCTCCTTTTACTAAGTCACCAAAATAATTGCAAGTATTACTTTAGAAATGCATCGGTTACTATTAGTTTAAGATTTTGTTTGTTCTAAGCTATAAATATCATTTAAAGAAATTTATATAAACATATAAGCTCATTTTACACTAGAATTATTACATTTTTAATGCGTAGGAAAAAAGCCTTAACTCTATATTCATGTTCTAGATATAATATTTAATTTTTGATCTGCAAATTCTGAAGAGGCGAAAGAGTAACACAATGAATACTTAAAGGAAATCTGAGTCTGCACAGAGGTTTTTTTCGTACTATTTTAGCCCTTCAACAGGTATTAAAGTGGGTTTTACTGTCTATTTTATAGACATTCCAGTAGAAAATGAAACATTTAAATATGCAAGCTTTAGCTAATCCTCCAACACACAGCCTATGGACTTGGTAGGATTATCCCTTATTATAACGCTGTTAGAACTGATACAAAATTGCAGTTTGAGATTAAACACAAGAATTTCTAAAAATGCATCTCTCTGCCTTTTCCATTTTAGCCTTTAAAAATATCTACTATTTTGAAACATTTCTTTAAGGGTCTTAAACAATAATTTGTGTAGAATTCTAACATTTATATAATGGTACAACATTACTTTATGCAGTAAGCACTGTACCTAACACTTAAAGTTAGCATTTTTCCCATCAATCTAATGTAGCATTCAAGACATTGAGGTAAGTGGAATATTTGAATATATTTTCAGATTTGTTAGAGCAACCATCATATGCTGCAGCAGTATTTTATTGTTTTCATTTAAACATTTTAGAGCTGTTATATTATTAAAAGCCTCCTCTCCTTCCCTGTCATTTACTGCTAAATTTCTTTTCAAATATAATACTGTTAGTTAGGGATCCACTCCATTGAGGGACCCAAGTTCATTTGCATCCATTGGCTATGCTAAATGCTCAACCTAACAGATGGGAATCTAATTGCAGACCTGTTGTCTGGACATTGTTAACAAATGCAGAAGTAGCAATATACAGGGCTTTTTGGAACTGAATTTGGGCTGGCAGCAGGGGAACTCCAGTTAATTACCAACATCTGAATTTCTTGTTTAATGCAGGCAAAGACAAAAATAGAGGTACTCACACTGAGGAGGACTGAAAACTGATCAGAAAAATCATAGACATTAGATCACCCAAAGCAGCTATTTTGGAAAATTGGGATGAAGGTTCCATGTCCATACACTACAAAAGTCCATTTTTGTGAAGTAGCTTCCATGTGAGAAAATGAAACTACAATTCTAAACACAATCATGTACAGAATATTTAGCTTACAAAGACATTGTCTCTAAAATGATGCATAAACTGTAACCATCATACACAGAGGTATTAGTATTAGACTTAACAGAGCTGTAATACGCAAGATTGAGTTTATTTTGTGACTTTGCTTTGAGTCTCAGAAATAGCAGGGACATGAGACTGTTTGCAGAAAGCTTTGAAATTACCAAAACTGTAAATTTTTTGATATTTTGATTGTTAAGCAAAGAGGCAGTTGCTCTTGTAGAAAATTATTTCTGCAGCTTTCACCCCACCTCCTCAAAATGGTGAAAGAGAAACAAAGACTATTGCTGTAACGTTTACAAACTACCTAACACACCCCTACATATTTTGTTGTACTGAAAATGAATACCGATTTTCTACGGCGTTACTCTATTCAAATTGCTCTTGTGAGGTTGCCAATTACACATTTCCAAAACTGACTCGACCCTCTCATTGTTTAATAGTTTGCCTTTCCTGCAATTATTTTTTTTTAAGTCAGGGAGCCAGAAACAGACCAAGGCCTATATCCATCTCTGTTTCAGTGTTCATGTGCTTTTATGCAAAAGGCCTATCAGGAACCTGGAAAACTATAGTGTTGTAATATGCAAGAAACACCTTTAATCAATTGAATTTTTTTTTACTCTTTGTCAGATTACATTTTGATGGGTGACAGGTAATAGAGCCTCATAAAAGAACAATACAGAGTTGGCATTTAACAAATCCAACAGTCTACTAATCATTTCTTTTTCTCAATGACAACACAACGGAAGAAGAAAACCAGGTTGTTTCCATGGAATTAGTAACTGGATGACAAAGATTTCACTGAATGACTGTTAGACAGCAGATGAAGGGCCTGATGCTGACACCCACAATGGTAAATCCACTACTTGCTACCAGTTGATAGTAACTGCACTTGAGCTGTAAAGGACTCTAAAGGTCAACAGGCTGTATATTAATTGACCCTGGATGTGCTTCTTACAACAATTTCACTGCCTTTTTCCTCTTTTCTGGGTTGTTTTATTCTAATAAAATAGATGATAATATTATATGCATATATTTCTGGTTTCAATTAAAGAATAATTGCTGTTCAATCTCACGTCTCACTAGTGCACCACTTTTCAGGCATCCATGGTATAGGAAATGACAGACACTTGTTTAAATGACAGAAAAGTGATACCAGGAAGTCATATGATGTTTCAGAAAATGTAGTTATTTTTGATGAATGAGTTTCAGGCTTAAATACCATTTTGAGCTGACTGGAGTGGTTCTGCCAAAGACTATTTGGAAAAACAATCTGATAATTCAGATAAAACACAACAATATTTTGTCATGGTAAAAAAAAAAAGCACATACTGGACTTGATCCAAAGCCTCAAGAGTCAATGGAAGCACACTGTATATCATGCTACATACAGCAAAACCTTCTGTTGTAAGGATCTGTTTCACAGTTTAGGATTTGTAGCTCATCAACTCATTGGACCAACTTACAAGAATAGCATAGCCCAAAGAGGTAAGCATCATAAAATTAAAAATCAAATGGAATATTATAAGCAAACATAATTCTCCTTCCATTTCCTGCTTTATTCACATTACCTTATCTATGAATTTCACAAACATTTTATAACATTCTTTACTGAAAGACATCAGTGGTACCCATTCCAGTTACAGACTGCAATCAGTTAAAATGACATTAAATAAATCCAAAGTATTAGAAAATTAAATGCATATCCACTGTAAAATACATGTATTGGAAGAGGAAGGGATAATCTAGACTAGATTCTTAAATAATCATTAAGATTTGTCACTAAAAATATATTTTGTTACCCAACATACTTCATTTAATTGGACTAACCCTGCTTGGTTTTAATGAGCTTTCCTAAGAGGACAGGGAAAATGAACTCTGTCACAATTAAGAGAAATTTTTATTTCTTTGCTCGTGTGGTTGAAGTCCCTATTCTCAGCAGTGCTTTTGCTCTTTCATTTTTATATTTCCTGAATACTTCCTCCTTTTAAAAGTAATCCATTTCTTTATCGCCCCTTTTTGAGCTCAGGCATGCTGCAGACATTTGAGTGATGAAGATGACGTGGATTGGAGGTGTTTAGCTTTGTAATTTCATCCTTGAATTTTGTGATTACTAACAGGACAACTTTTTTAATTTGCTCTTTTGTCTCGATTCCCCTGGCTGACAATCTGCTCTGTGAGCTAGGCTTTTTAATCAATCACCTAGATAATCAAATGTCACTGGCTATCTGCTCCGTGTAATTACTTTTGCAATTAAAAATCAACCTCAAGTTGCCTCATCTAATTAGAGGGATGGCCAGATTTTCATCGAGATTGATTTTTTAATAAATATTGACTTAAAATGCCATAATCTCATCATATTCTTTCATTTTCTTTGTACCAAAAATCAAACAAATGGAAGAATTAACAAGCAGAAAGATTCATAGGACTTCAAAGGCTTTTGCTAGTTCAGACATACAAAATTGTGCTATACAGAAGCCTAGCTTATCTCAGTCTAATAACACTCAAAAGCTCCTACCTTTTATTAGAAAAAGAACAAAGCAGTTGCACCATTATATATTTCACTTTCTAAATTAGTCCAAATTAAATGAATAAACTCTATACTATAATTACCTGGCCTGCATATGACAATAAATATTGCATAGGTTTTACTGAATTACTCTGTATTTCAAAAATCATTCACTTCAAATAAATAATAACATTGGGAATTCCTTTTTCGCCAACACCTACCCAGAGACTGTGCTTTTATTTTCTTTCCCTAAAGAGGAGTAAATTTGAGGATGTTTTTTATCACTTTGCATTGATAAGATAAACGCTACAACATACACTATTTTACAGCAACAATAAATACTGATCCACATGAAAATAAGGTTTGTGGCAAATAGCTGTGTAGAAAAGTAGAAGCAACATCCTAGAAAAAGCTGGAAGATCCTACTTTTATATGTAGCAAAGAAGTACATTTTGAATCTATTCAAATATTGTTAGAACAGCAAAGCAGCCTGGAAGGCATCACCAGAAATATATCCTACCTTCTTTTTCCTATTTCTGACATAGACCTATTCACTGTCTGAACACTATGAGCTCATTGAACATAAAGAGGAAGTTTCAGTAGCAGTTAGTGGTGGTACCAGGACCAGCGTTGCACTAGGTGAATCACAAGTCCTTGTGCTTCGGGGAGGCATAACACTCCCTGGAGTTCCCTGAACTATTAGAGCAGCACATCTCCTTTTGTGCAGCTGCAGACCCATGCTAGGTGGGAGGGACAGTTGCCCACTTCCCTCCCACCCCCTGTGGGAACTGTTAATACTTGGGGCAGACCTTTTTGTCACAGGGGTGCAGAAATTTTGCCTGCCTTGTTACCACTGAGCTTGGTGTTGCTTTTTGACGCTTCTCCGGAACTCACCCGTATGTTAAATATACAAAGATACAGGTGGCAAGACCAAGCTCTACAGTGACTCATCCATAAACACAGGAGAAAAATTGTGCCTGTCAACAGTATATGAATATTACATCTTATTTGCTAAAAGAAGCTAGTTTGCTTAATAGTTGTTGATGACCCCAAGACAAGCTCTTTAATGCATACCTGTACCTCGGATCTCTACAAAGTAGTTATTACTGTTCTAAATGAATGAACAGACTCTAAATGTGCGACCCTATTCAAGACTATAATGATGGAACAGGATACCGTAATTACAGTTACTGGATGAGTATGCCATACTTATACTGCAACCCAGTACAGTATACAGTATTTCCACTAGAAACATTAGCAACTAAAGAGCACTTCACAATACCTGTTGAGATACTCATTAACCTCTGGTTTGCTATCAATAAGAATATATAATTAAGAGATGCTTTCAACAGACATACTCACAAGGTATTTTCCACTGTAACAGAGGCCTGAACTACAATACCTCTTCTCAAGTGAAACACTCAGCTCCTTGTTCCTTCCCGTTGAGGGTGAGATACCCTAAACCAAGACACAATAACCACCAGATTCTGAAGGGGTTAGAGTGGAGGAAAGAATATAATCCCGTCTGTTTTAGATTAACTGCACCAAGTCCCTAACTATTAAAGTAGTGCTACGAGTCTGATAACAATATCACAAGTGCTTTCTTGTGAATAACAATGCTGTGTTTGTGTCAGGCAAAACAGCACTGGCAGCTATGTTGCCCATATATTGCCAGTATATTTACTTTTGTTGGCTGCAAAACAAAAATAAAAGTAATTACAGCTGGGAAAAAAAATAACTCCACACAACATACTGAATCCTGTGATGTGAATTAGAGATATGCTGAGCACATGCTAGCCAAACTGGCTCCTTGTCAGTGGTCAGGAAGCTTTACACTGGAACAGCCACCTTGAAATCATTTCCCAGCGTTTCTGTCCAGAGGGACTTAGTTCCTGCCCCTTCCTGCTGTGACCATGGAAAAGAAGTCATACGTGGCTCCTGTGGTCTCTTCACCAGTTATGGAATCTTACCCTGCAGAGGCCTAAGGAAGAGGCTAGAGAAAGCTTTGGACAGGGGAAGAGCAGTTTCAGGAGATCTGCAAGCCATTTGCTTCCCTGTTTATTTGGAGAAAGGAATGCAGATACTAATCAGGCTCTTGGGTTCAGCAGCAGATGTGAAAGTTGCATGCAAATACCCCTTCTCTCTTCCCCTTGCTAGCGGTATACATCCTCCACACAAAGGCCATCCATATTTACAAAGACTGCAGTAGGCCTGGAATTTACGTCCTCAGAAAGGATGGGCTGATAAATGCTGTGTGCTCCTGATGGGTGATATTTCAATATAGGAGCATGCCCCACTATTTCAGGCCTCAAGCCAATTAGTTTCTAATTTTTTTTTCAAAGGGGGGAATCTTGCTACCATCTTCCATTTCAGTTTAAAAACAGAACCAGAAAAACAGCAAAACAACTGCAGCTTCACATACATCCCCTGACTCTATCACTCTTGTGGTAGCTGTACAAATCTGATCAAAATCATGTAAATACCTGAAGTTCTAACTGCATGCAAAAAGAACAGGAAGGAGCTGATCAGAAGAAATATTTTTGAATCAGCTAGAACAACAAATCTTATGGAAACAAGATAAATACATTTCCCTGGAAGACTTTTCAAGTGCCTTCTCTTGTGTATCAATATTCTACCCTTTCACAAAATTCTCCAAGTAGAAAAAGCAGGGTAACATTCAGAAGCATCTGAAGGTTTAGAAAAGTCCCTTTTTCAAAGTGACACAGACTTTAGGTTCATAAGTTCCATTTATTCCTAAGCGTGGAAACAGTCTGAAAACAGACCTGCTGCAGATAAGGGCATCTACCCCTGTCAGTTGTGACCGAGTCAGCTTTTAAACTGAAGCTTGAGCAGCACACGCTATAAGCCTACAGGTATGAAGCCTCATCTTTAGGTAATTTGTTCAGACAGCACATAACTTCACTACAATTATACATGCCCCTATACTGGCACAGCATTCCCATGTGCTTTGTTGTTACCCAGTACGCATTTAATATCTTCAAGCTGAAAGTAAATTCTATGGCACCTCTTAAATGTGTAAAATACCGAAGAAACTCAGATGACTTTTCTAGAATTAATTCACTGGAAATTGCCTAATAATTTGAGAAGATTCATTAAAAAAACCCAAAGATATAAAAGTGGCAAGCTTTAGTTTCTATCTCTAACAGCAAAGTCCTTGATGAGCTCTTAGTAATGTAGCTTCTTGGTATACTTCAGAGCATTTGGTGTCTCAGAAAAATCATTATTAAAATGTGTTATGTAAAGTACTTACTCTTCTTGCATTTGATGATAATGCTACAATTTTTCTCAACAAGGCAGCCTTCTAATATAACAAATTTATGGCAAAATAGAAAAGGAAGATTAATAATTGTTTTACATTCTATGGCATAAGATTCCTAGTTATATTAGCATTTTGAGGAGGATTTATTTGGAGATTGAGGATTAATTCCCATGAAATCATTATACAAATTTCAAAATGTCAACTACTTTGATAGAGCTTATGATTTTATCTTCTTATTTTGACAGGCAACTGTGTAAAACAACTTCTGTGTAGAAGCAGCAGAGGAATAAAGCAAGGGTAGGATAAATAAAGACAGAATGATCCTCACAGGTTTTCCGATCAGCTGTCTTTTTATTCTGATTACTTGTAGGACAGAGCAGTAATAGACATTTTCCTTTGCACAAAATAATAAGAGCAGTACTTATCGCTTGTTGCCTACAGCTAGTGGCAAAAGGAAATTAGAAAAGTCCAATGAAGCTGAGTGGTAATTAATCATCATACAGTGGGGCCTGTCAAATCAGAGGGGTCTTTCCAGCTGATAATGCTGCCCAGCACAATTTAGACTGATAGAAATTAGAATTCTTTTTCCTCTGGCAAAACCCAAAAAGACTAGAGTTAGCACAAACGTGGCCAACTGTGCACTTCAATGACTGCTTGACCCATTTATAGCCGACATCTGCATCAAGTTTAGCTCAGAACAAAATTGAAGGAACACCACTCATTCCTCACGGCAAAAAATAAAGAATACCATTCATAACTACTGTGCCTATAGAGTTTAAACAGCATTAAACAGCTGTGTTTTTTAAATGCAAACATTTAAATCTTGGTTAAAAGAGAAAGGAAAAAATTATCTTTTTTTTTTCAAAGTCAATTTATTGCTTTTCTCCAATGCACAAGAAGAAAACGCCAAAGTTCACAACAGACCACTCATACCCTTTTCAGGTGAAATAAATAAAGCCTAAGAGTCAGGAGTATCCTCCCCCTTTTACTGAAAGGCAGTCTCTGCACAGTCGGTGAGCAAGAGTAATTAGGAGATTTGGGGCTTATTTTTTCCCAGCGAAGTCGAAGTAGTACTTTGACAGAAACATTATTAAGCCTTGATGAGGAGAGGGCCCGATTTTGAGCTGGCTTGGCCCCAAGACACCTCGCGTAACTCAGAGGTCCCTGTAAATGCATCATGCAGGGCCCAGCCTGCTGCCAGGGAGGCCATCCAGGTACGGAGGGGCCAAAACAAATCAGCCAAGTGCTCTGTGGGCGAGCAGCGAGGAACCACTCAGAGACAAAACTCAGCAAAAGCAACAAATCCTTGGCCCTCCTCCTGCCAGGCGGCTTCGGAGCCCGTTTTTTCTCCCCCAGCCCCTTAACCTCTCTGCAGCCAGAGGCACGAAGCTTTTCCGCCGGTGTCTCAACCCTTATCTCAAGAGGGAAGCTCAGGCTGAGCAGGGGCGCAGGCCTGGCTGCAGGGCTCCGCCTGTCCCTCCCTCATGGCACGGAGCGGGAGGAGCAGAGAGGGGCAGGCCGGGGCTTTGGCCCGGCTTTCCCGTTAGCATGGCGGTAGCAGAAAGGCCTGCTTCGCCTCGTCTTTTTCTGCTGCTTGCCCCTGCAGTTAACGTTTTCTTTACTTATGGCTGTACCTGTCTGCGTTGCAGAGACAGGCATTCAGAGCCTAGAAATGGCGATCGCAGCCCAACTCCCCAGCACTCGGCCACCCGCCCTGAGGGTCTCCTCTCTGATAGAGGTTACAGATTTTCAGCTGAGAATGATGGCCGTCCGCCGGCCCCGAGTGCACTAACAGGCCCTAACCAGGCTCACCTCTGCCCGAGGTGCCAGCGCAGGCCTAGGCTGCACCTGAGCTGTGCTGCAGGAGAGCCCTCCTCCAGCCAGGCCCTGCTTGTGTCCCACTCCTCCATTGAAGGCCACAGGAAAAAAAGGAAGGCTTTCAGGAATGAAAGGCCAAAGAAATCAACAAAACACCTAATTTATAAAATGTTAAGACTCAACTATTTTTGCTGTGGCTCTCTTAAAACCAAGCAAGTTAACGTTATTAAAACAAAACATGGCAGAGTAGATGACAAGGGCTATCAACTTAAGGAAGGTTACCTTTTACATTACATATGGGCATGCGGCCATAAAAATAGAAGTATGAGAAAATGACAGGAGCTATCAGACACTGTTAGCTAAAACTATGTGTTACGCTGCTATAGAAAGAGCAGGGAAAGTTTTACACAGACACAAACAAGGGCCCAATTTATTAGGGTTCACATTTGAATAATATGGCTGTATTTCTTCCTTTTCTTCATGGAAGGAAGGGATTCCATATTGTTACGGAAACTGTGCATGCATGGGTACCTCTCTGACAAACCGTCTTTGTGAACATAAAGGCTCTATAAATCTGATTCTGTGTATCTCAACTTTGAGGGAGTAGAGGGGAACACAGTATGTGCAGATAACAAAATTAACATCTGAAAACCACATTGTTTTCCTTTCATCTGAGGTATAACACAGATTCATTAGGAGATCTGCATGCTTCTGTACCTTTCCACTTAATATTAGAATGAATGAGTGCTATTTACATATGTCATTAGTGGGAAAATCCCCTACAGAGGAGCAAACTGAATCCTAATTTGCACTGAATAAAATGCTTTATGATGTAAGACTGTCAGCCACCCCAGTTGGTGCAAATGAATGTTTAATCATCACAAAGGGTTAGGCATGACATAGCGCAAAATACGTCAGACGAATCACAGCCGATATGAACTTCCAATGCTCAATGACTCTTTGATCAGCATAATCAAAATGCATCTCGGCAACTGAAATGTTGCAAAAGTAACAAAATGCTGTCTTGTGATCGCAGAAATTAAACTCATTTCAAACACTAACACTTGGGGAGTGCATGCATGACTTGGTAGGTAAATGCAACAAGTCTAGATACAATAATGGCAGCATTTCATGTTTTCCCATCATAATTAATATGGACCATGTTCCACAATGTGGATGGGATTGATAAAGATAACTACAAACCCTTGAGAGGCAGAATCCCCATCTAATCCTTTTCCTAGAGGTTTGCCATCATCGGAACTACAGGCCTGCTGGTACAACCATGCGTTAAATGATCGAAACAACAGCATGATCTCAACACACTGTTGACTAATACTCTTGATGATAATTTTTCCCCTTGGTATTTTGCTTCTGTCTACATGGAGCTATTATGGGGTCCTCCTGTGACCCTCATCAAATTCTGTGACCTGTGTAATACAGGGAATCAGGCTGGAAGGGCTTACATTTGCTGTTGACACTAAAACAGCAGAATACCCTTACATGTCAGATAGTAGCCACGCTGTATCATCAATGATAGCCTTGACAACAGATAAATCTAAGACAAAAACATTTATTCTCCTATAAAAAAATAGGTGCTAAGGAAAATAAGTAAAGAAAGCCATGGCAAGACCTTTTATCTTCCTTACAGAGAAAGCTTAATGGTACCAAAGGATCATGAAAAAAAATAAAAATTAAAAAACCCAAACAAAAAAAACCCTCCAAACCCACCACAACCAGTGAAATACTGTTGTTCTTTGGAGACCTAATTCTAAAATATTTGGGTTTCCTAACTGACACTTTTCAATTGTTTGTGATTCTGCATAGCCTGAAGTGGATTACCAAGCTCTTGTTGATTCCACTGGTTCTGGATCAGGACCCATTACTCAAAATTTACCCCTGTGGAAAAAATCCAGGTCCATCTATCACAGAGGTTGTAATCCTCAGATGTCAGACTCACCAGCAAACAGAACATGGTTCTCTGCACAGGATGATCTTCATTCCCTCTGAACTGCGAGCTAGTGATTTTGTCTTCTAATAATATAAATTTTCAACATTGAAACAACTAGCCTAGATTTCATTATTTACACAAATCTGGAAAATAACCACACATAGACTTTCATATACAAGGCATTAGAGCAAAAACATGTAGTCCTACACAAGGTGCACAAAAAGTCCTCAATCAATAAAAGATGAGGAAAGAAGACCTCAGCCATTATTCATTAAATGCACAGATGTTAAAAAAAAATAAATCTGAAAGGCACAGTATAATGGCTTTATGAAAGAAACAACACAGCGTTTCCAGGAAAACTCTAAGTCTTGGGGGGAAAAACATTTAAACAGCCTAAGAATTTGAATCAGGATGTGAGAAGTTATTTAGGCCACCAGAAGATAAACTGCATATAAATCAAGCATATGCACTCTTCCCCTGCTCTTCCTAAATTAAGTATGCACTTAAATCCCACCAACTCTAGGGAATGTATTTCCAAGGCAGAGTTGTATGGAAATAGGTGCACTAGACTGATAATACACCATACTCATAAGTTACATACTGGCTTAGCTGTGAAGCAAAGTAGACTTCATGCTGCTCTTGACCATTCTGTCACTGTAAGTATTCATGTATTTAAAATCAAGCACACACAAGCATTTTGCTGAACTGGAGCTTTACAGCAACTTAGGATCAAAGTTTGACTCTCATGAAAGCACATGGCTCCTCTTCCAGAGTGCAGTAGCTTAAAATACTTGCAGTTTAATGCTAAGAAAACTTAATGGAATCCTGCTAGGGAAAATAGATCCCCTCAGCCCTCAGAAAATGTACAGTTTGATTGCTGCCTTGTCCTTCACATGTCTTCAAACTCCCTCCATTCCTTTCTTCATGTAAAGTCCCACAAAAGCTTTACTGTGGTGGTTAGGATGACACAGACAGGACAGTGAGACACTTTGCTCATAACAAATCCATCCAGAAGTATTCCCTCTCCTCATGGATAAAATGGCAGGAGTCTTTATCCTTCATTACTGTCTCTTAGTCTGATGCTACTGAACTGGGCATTCAGAAATTGGTGCTTAAAGCACCTACCAGTGCACTGTCTTATTCCAAGACACAGACAGAAGAACTTCATAGTTTCCCACCCAGAGTCTACCTGGGCAAGCTCATTTGTGA
The DNA here is from genome assembly GCF_929443795.1 of Astur gentilis. Lineage (NCBI taxonomy): Eukaryota > Metazoa > Chordata > Aves > Accipitriformes > Accipitridae > Astur > Astur gentilis. The sequence continues at coordinate 25,743,071 of NC_064886.1, read as the reverse complement.
AGGCAACACTTGCCAACAGTGCAAGACAGACAGCTTTTTTGCTGTTCAAACATATTATTTGAGGTTTGATTCCACACTGCTTCAAGCAATATGGCATGCAGACCAGAGATCCTTATTAAACATCTATGGAAGTCAAAATCTCATAAATCATTAGTTGACCTGTTACTGCCTTACATTCATCCTTTCCAGGTATCACGCAAAAATCAGCAACCACCAGCTCAAACTTTCTTCCCGTTTTCATGATACTACTCACTCCACCAGGTGTAGCTGGCTAAAATAAAAAGAGAGAGACAGGCTGAGAGACAGAAAGAAGGAAGTAAAACAAAACACAAATTTTGCTCTTTAGGAAACCATATAATGTTAAAGTAGGCAGCATCTGAAAGCATACATTTATAATGATCCGGTCTATGTGAATACCATCTTTCCTTCAGGATACTGTTTAGCCAGTTCTCTTGTATTCAATTCTACATTTACATATAGATTGAACCTTCCTAGAAAGCAATTTTACGCGTTTTGTCTTAATATTTTTCTCATTAACATTGCACATAGATTAGGCTTCTTGAGAAGGAAAAGACATACCTGGATATCATTGGCACAATTTCTAGAGATCATGTTTGCTTTTGAAGAAAAATATGTAATAAAAGACTAATAAACACAAGACTAGTCACAAGTGAATTTTCAAGAATCAGATAAAAAAAAAATTACAGAAATAGCTCTGGTGCTTTTAAAACAAACACTTCCTTAATTACCTCCTCTGGTGGGAAGTAACAATAGAAGAAAAACAACAGCAAAATTGCCTGTAAAACAAACTTCTCTCACAGGGCTTAGTACTTCAGTGAGGATCATTAGTCCTAATCAATCAGAGCATTTAATCATATGCTTAAGTTTAGGCTTACAGATAAGCATATGTATAGTCAGATAAGGCTAGGTATTGTGCTGAACTGGGGCTGAAGTACTCAGCATCCAGCAGGATTACTGTGCGCCACTGAAATCTAAATTTTCTTCATGTCTTATTTGCAGACTGGGTGTAGGATTCAAATTAGAGGGAGGATTAAGGAAAAAAAAAAGTCCTCATGATAGCAGGGCCAGGCTAAGCAAACATTTCATATACACAGCAGAAGAAAGATGAAAGGAAAGCAGCTGCCCTTCCACGGTCAGAAATTCTTATCTGCTGACCGAACCTTTGTTGGTTTGAGAAAGCACAAGTGGTCTGCATTGGCGGAAGGTTCAAAGCAATTTTTTTAATAGATAATGCAATCAAAAGTCTGTCTATCTGTTGAAATATTTAGAAGAACAAGATATCACTTTGACCTCCCTACACCTGCGACCTTTGTCAAAGACTTCAAGAAGTGCCTTACACTTGTTTATGTTTTTTATCTTTAATAGGCTCCTGCATTTTTCAAAGATAAACATTTTGTGGACTCCTCTGAGCAAAAAGTATATTCTTTAACTTTTAGCCAGTACTTCTCTATTGCCTTCATCAAAGGAGTTGTATATGCAGGTATACAACCAAAGTAAAAATCAACATGAAAAGCACAAGTCAGCTGTGGTTGTTGTAGACAAACATGCAGTTCTGGTCTGCCTATGGCTGGTGCACACCAAAAACAAAAAATGAATTAGCGCAGGTAACTTACTAGAGATAAGGTAGGATGTTCAACACCATTAAATGCCAAGTTGAGAATGGAAAATAGTGTGTCTCTGTTCTATCTGGGATAAATTATCTCAATATTTACATCTTCTTAGAAAGAAAAATATAGAAGCAAACAAGAACTCCATAAAAGAATTTACCTGTACAAATTTTAACATTCTGGCAACAGTGGATGGTTTCTGAGATTAAATCATGCAGAACAGAATCTTGCAAGTTCCCAGTACAAAAAAATGAAATAGGATGAATATTTACTATGCAGACTTTTACCAGGGAAATCTGTGTATAGGAGAATAGTCAACTGCCATCTCTTTAGTCTTGTATTTACAAGACTGGAAGGGATCGAGAAAAAGTAAATTCAGTTCCTGGGTTTGCCCTATTTAGAAACAGGAACAGTGCTGCACACCTTTCTTGAGAAATGGCTTGAGTGACAAAGAGCAGTAAATGTTACTCTTCCATTCTAGATCTACCACCACCTTTTATTCATTAACTGCTCCTGCTATTGACTGTCAACCTACTTTTTTCTCCTTTCATCCAAACATACTCCGAATACAGTTATTATACTGTATGCTACTTTCTACCTGAAAGGCCATGCTTCGGTTTGCTGTTTCTAGTTAATCACTACACAGGTGTATTTGCTGTCATTGATCCATTCAATACACTCACATACTTGCCCAAGTTTTCCAAGCTATTTGCAGCTAAAGTAACTAATCGTTTTCCATAGCTCATAACCTTTCTGAAGGAAGTGATGCCATAAAGATTATCCTTTTGCCTTTTGTAATGTCCTTGCTGGCTCAAAATTTATAGCTCCTCAGTGCTTTATATCTCCACTCCTGAAGCCAAAATTTGCTCTGTTACAAGCAAGTATAGCTCCCCCTGAATCCATTTATGCCAAGAATGAATTCAGCCCCTATGCCAATGAAACTTCCATTTGTATTAAAAGTGCCTACTGCATTGGAGAGACATGCCAGTTGGAATTACTTAGATTTTTGTGGGTATTTCTTCTCTGATGGGTCCTCAGGCCAGATTCATCCAGACACCAATACATTCTGGATCAGGCAGTTTGTGCATTTACTATCTGTGGCCGTGGCCTTAGCTAAAAGGACTTCAAAAGCTTCTTAGATGCTGGAGAACAGCTGAGGCTATTCTCGGGCAACTGGCGTAGTCACGTCAGTGCAGAGAACAAGTCACGGGGCCCTCTGGCATCAACACCATTTCTCCCAGAGGACCATGACCAACATTACCTTGCTGATGGCCCTTATATGATGGTTACGTTTCCCTCAAAAGCGAAGCAGAGTAGGGCTGACTTCCCCCCCCTACATCTGAGGAAGGAAAAATAGGAAGAGAAAAAAATCCCAAACAGAAATGTTTTATTATTTCATCAATGTTAATAGCCTGATCAGTGCTAGGCAAGGTTCATTTATTTATAACCTGGGAAACAGCTGACAACTTTCTAAAGGCCTTAGTCTTGTTCACACATCTCTCACTCTCGTCCCAGTGTTACTCAGTCTGACCTAAGACAGAGTCAGTCTGGAGGTAAGTCCTATTAAATGAAGCCACCTTTCTCGAAGACAGATTAGGTAGCAACAGAATATACAGATCTGCCTCAGTGCTTCACCAAACCTACTATCCATCTATCTCACTTCAAGGATTCATCTTTGTAGGAGGATTAATGTCAGTGAGTTAGTCCCAGACAGAATTTTAGAATTAGTCCAGTTTTATTCAAAATGAAGAAGCTTTCTGCTGTCTCCTGCAGCCCACTGTGGGAGTACTTTTAATCACCACATTTACACTTCTGGAAGCCGGAGCTGGATCCTGCAGCAGCAAATGGGCCAAGCAGTGATGCTGCCAATGGGGATGCTGTGAAACATAACAAGCTGTGATTGTGGAAAAAAAAAGGGCAGAGAAAGAACAGGAAGATGGAGCTTATAGTTCAGGAACAATCACAAGAAAAAAGTTAGAGTGTGACAAATTTATAGATTTAATGAAAAAGAGACTATGAAACAGTGACAATAATACAGCAAAATAGACAGGTATGTAGGATTTTTTTTTTCTTTAGGTTTAACAGAATGCGTAGACTAACATGATTCTTTTGTTATACTAGATAATATTTTTGAGAAACAGCATTACAAAAGGTTAAACATAGAACAGATGTAAGTTATAAAATACAAGCTGATCAAAGCTCAGATTTTGAGACAGATATGTTAGCAAATGATGATAAATCAGTCCCACTAGAATTGTAAGAAGCAGACAAATGTAACTACGCAAGAGTGAAAGTCAAGAGTTGAAAACAGAGAAGGGAAGAAAAAGAGTGGAAACAAATGTTGAAGTTAATTCTAGACAACTTGTACAGAACTTCAACTGACTATATTCTGCAAAAAGGAAATAATATCTACTGACACACACCCAGTTTGATTTCAAAATAGGACTCAAATGCTTTAAACTCTTAATATTGGCTTAATGTATGCAACATTCTTTTCATTTCCTATTTAGTAGCTGCTCTTCTCAAAAGTTTTTAAATTTCAGTAAGATCTGTGCTGTCATGATCAAAGCTATAAGAGGTAGAAAATTTTATAAAAGCAGGTATGCACTGGAAAGCTGAAACCATTTCTAGTTACTTTGCTGATATACTTACTTTTTTAAAAAGAAAACAAAATCTTAACTCATCTAAGTTAGGACAAAATATAGAAATCCAGACATTTGAATGAAAGCTGAAGGTTCAATTTCTTTCCCTTTCGTAGGTAAATAAATAAAACACAGTGAGAAACACACTATTTACCAAGACGCAAGTGAAACAGAAAACATTTGAAAGACCAAGAAAAAGGAGGTAATTGTTAGGACTGTCAGCAGGGGACCACTGTGATAATTTGATCTGAACTCTGCTAACAAATCACTGCACCATTCTTTCTACTTTAGTATCTGTTTATGCTTCTACAAATTGAAACCCCACTGGCAATGCAGTGAAGAACAGAGCTCAGCACAATAACACATCAGACTGGCGATTAGTTCAAGGTGGGGAAGGATTAGTTGACCATCCCAAACCTACAGTCCTCCTCAATATTTTGTCTTTCCCTGCTGAGGTAAAAGGGTGCAGACATATGTAAGTAATAAACTAACAGGCTTCCATCTACTTGAGGCTGAGTGGAAGGAATGCAGAACAAAACTATAAAAAAAATAATAGACAAAGGGGTAGTGAAGACTTGGGGGAACTCAATACCACATCTGCTAAGGTATGCTGGGATGTAGCACCAGGATGCCCGTAAGTTTTTAAAGATACAACTATGCCTTTTTGTGATCTTGCAGCACACTGTTATGGCCTAAGCATGCCAACATTTAGAACTGACACAAGATCAAAAGGCTGATAAATGAGAGGGAAGGGGATGTTTGACCCACTAAACCATATTCTACAAGAATTCAAGGCTTTTTAAAGCAATAAGAAAAGGAATACATTACTGCATCTTGAATATATTGTGACATTCTTTTCTAAGAAACAAAACTAATATCTAGATTCATTATATACTTTTATGCATATATATGCACAGACACAAGTATAAGTACATATGTTCATGCTTATTTATGTGAACATATTTTACATTATAACAAATGTCTGAAAATTTCCTTTCTTATGAAAGTTATATTAAAATCATTTGGAAATGAACTTAATTTGGGGTGGAGTTATTTATGGCTCCAATTTATTACTAGAGAAATACAGAACGACAGCAAGCAACAAAAAGGCAGCGAAATTGAGCACAGAAATTGAGAGCTGAGTAAAATAGATTGTTTTTTCTGTTTTAGCTAGTCCGTGATATACACTAAACTTCTGCCACTGCTGAATTCAAGGTGAATTTTGTGATCTAAATGAAGTCAGTCTGAGTTTTGTTCATTTATTTCATCAGAGCCAGGATTCCACCAGTACCACCAGTCTTGCCCTATCATCAAGCCTCCAGAAAAGGGTTATGTGGGTTTTGCAGGCTATAGGCTATAAACAACAATGGTCATTATTAAACATCCAAACCCATTAGTTTAAAGATTTATATTTAATGAAGAACATACTAATAGCAAATGCTACAAATTTGAAAACTTTGTATATTCTGGGATATTTCTCTTCAGTGTCACATCAGGGTTTTGCATTCCCTATTTTGAAAAGAACAGATGCGACCTAACCCCTAAGTGTTGTGCTCTGCTATGATCTACTGTGGATCCCAGATGAGGAGTCACCAAGCTCCCAATGGTGTGCATGGAAGCGTGCAGTACCATCAGTGATATCAGATGGCTGCCTGAGTCACAGCCCCTTTCCAGATTTCGCAGTATGCGAGAAATCACGCCTGGTCTGCTGACAGTCCATGTATCTCTCTTCCTCATGCCACTGAACAGTTTGGAAGGGGAGCGTAGCATGGAAGTGGCTTTTCTTATGCCCAGTCCCTTGCAATGACTTTGAGGTATTGTGTACTCTCCAGAGGAGGAATTTAGTATCAGCAATTCCTGTGCTAATCTCTCCTAAGAGCTTTAGGTGCTCAGCACTTTTGGAAATCAAGTTAATAACTATTAATGACATAGAAGGATGAGAACTGAGTCTTCACGGTACTCCTTATTCAAGCATTTTTCACATCAAATTCAAGTAGAAATTTAGCTGTGTTAGGTGAGAGGATTGCTGAAAAGGATCCAACATCTTCAGAAAAACCTGAGAAATGCAATTAAATTAAATTCGGATGTAAAAGCAATGACATGTTCTGGTTCTCCTGAGGATTCAGAAACATTCTCCTCACAAATAAGAGAGTTGTATAAGTGTACTAGGACATGAAGAGCAGCTTATAAAAAGGTAAAATGATACTTGAGAAGTCTGAGAAGCTAATCACCTCTTAAGTCAGTCTGTAAGGTAGAAGCATCTGATGTCCTTAGTTTTGGTTATTTCAACATTCACCAATTGCATTGTCTAGTATGGGGATGCTAGCACTTTTAAAATTAGCTAGCTCAGATAACAGTTATTGTATCGCAGAACTTGTCTCAAGTTGACCACCTCCATATTTCCCCAGCTTCCAGGCCACTGCACCTACTCTGCTAATAATGTTCGGGCTGCCTAGTTTAAAATGTAGAGTGAGTCTGCCTATATAATTACAAGGCTGTGCCCATCAGCATGTAAATCACTGCGTAAGTGGATATTCAGTATGTGATGCTCAGTGTCCACTGTACAGACAGGGGACTTCCCCATTTTGGAATGCTGTTTTCCATCCCGAGCTGTTCTCCTCCTTCCCAGTTTGGTCCTGAGTGCCAGCCAGGATGGATGCTGTAACACAGGCAGGGAGCTAGTGACATCTGGGAGTGAGGAAGGCAAGCAGGTGTATCAAAATATACGTTCAGAATCAATTTTTAGAAGTGGGTAAAAATAACGTTGTTTGACTCTCTACAAAAAAGACCAGGCAAGAGAGAAGCTTCTTTGTAGACAGATCTGGGTAAATTTGCATCTTGTCAGATGCACAAAACAATTAGTTGAAAAGGCACAGAGAGCACCTACAGGTTGTAGGCGATGTTATTTCTACATCTGCAGAACAAAGATCAAAGCACTCAATAAAAAACTTCAGAAGACCTGAGAAACTGCTTTGCAACAATTCAACTTTCTCTATCAAACCATCCCCCCAAACCATCACTAAATGTTAGGAGTCACCGGCTTATATCAAAGGAGCAGGGCCGAATACTGAAGCCATTCTACGACTATTAGAAACACATCAGCCGTCAAAGTAAATGAATCTGTAGTACAAACATAGCAGGACCTATCTATAAAGATTTGTATTTTAATTTTAACAATCTTCAAAAGGAAATCACTGCCAGAAATGTTCATATTCAGAAACTGGAGATATTTTTTTGTTCATGAGTGAATTCTGAGCAAACAGATTATTTGTTCTATTAGTACCAGAAACCTTTCTACCAAATAAGTAAATTACATAATTAGAGACACTGCTTCTTCCTTGGGGTTATTTCTTTTTGTTTATTTTTAAGGGGACAGAGGAGACAATTTAAAAAAAATAATATTTTTTTTAAAGCTCTGGTGTCTGTTCTGTTTTGCTGCCAGCTTTTAATTTCTTGGTTTTAACAAAGTATTTTCATTAAGAGCACTGAGCTTTCCACATACAGACAAAATAAGTCTTATTGATTACTAGCTTTTTCATGGTAAAAAAGTGTATCTGAAAGTGATAAGACACAGAAAGTAGAGGGGTAGAACTGCTGCCGTGGGTTTTCCTGCCTGCAATAAGAAAACAAAGCAACCAAATTTTGACGACATCTATTGTCCCCAGCGGCTGGAGCACACCAACATGACAGACAGACTGCTTTCCCGGCCACCTTTGGGGACAGATGGCTTCGTTCTGGACCCAGCAGAATGTCCATAAAATTAACACTAACTACGTGTTGCTTGGTAAATAAATGTAGTATGGTTGATGAAGAAAAACCTACAAGAAATCCTACAAAATAGCCTTTCAAAGTCAGAAAAGCCTCTCTGCATTTTTAACTTCCAACCCACCAGTCTAAAGCAGCCAAGTAATTTAATAAATGTTTTTTAATGCAATCTTAAGTGACTTGGTTACATTAAAATCCAGTTATTGCACAACAGAATTGTTGTATTCCAAGGGAATACAGTACAGATTTTAACTGATGTGAAAACACACAGATTTTGTTTAATAACCTCTTAATCCTGCCAATTTTGCTAACAAGATTACTGTCTAAAAGGCAGCTAAATAAACTGTGTTGTTGACACTTTGAACAAAACAAAAAGCAACTACCCCAAAAGCGCAATTTCTCCTGAAACATTCTTTTCCTTTATTATGGCCCCAATCCAGCAATGGGACTACTTATGTGCTTAAAGTTAATCGAATGCTTAAGTGCTCTGCTGGACTGAAGCCTGCAATAACATAAATCTGAGTGGACAAATTATCATTACATATAAGAAACTTGCAACAAAATGAAAATAATTAAACAACTGAAGCTGTTCATAGAGATACTTAAGTGCCACATGATGATGTAAAGCATGTCTGCATTTTGTACATCTCAGTTTTGCCATTATATTTCTGAAGAACACGTACCTCTCAGTGTTTTTGACTGCCCACATCTGAACTTCCAGCCACAAACTTATAAAGTGAAGTGAACCCTTCTGTCAGCTCTGTGTTCTGATATGTATCAAAATCTAAATGGGTAGACACCAAATACTACTGGGCTAAAGGATGGGTCTTTGGGAAAATTATTTGCAATGGTAGGTTTTCACTAGAGAGTGAGTATCATTGGAATGGTAAAAGGAAATTATAACAGAAAGTGAAATGGGAAATTAAAATATCAAAGTAAGGGGGAAATGGGATTTAATGGAGCATTTTTTACATTTCATCTTTTGGGTATTATCTGAAAATATTTGGACTTCCTTTCCCCCCATCAGCCAGCCCTTCTCTTGAGCCTTAATTTTCATTTAGTTTTTATCTCTGTCACACAGTCTGCCTTTATATAGTCTCCTTGCTTCTGCTCTAAGAACATTCAGACTAATTTCCCTTAGCCATTTATCTTTCCTATACCCATTCAAGTCTATGGATGCATGCATCTTGAAGGAAGAAAAAAGCTAAGATTGTATATGTCATAAATGTGACCAGGAATCAAAAATAGCTTGGGGATTAAAATCCATCAAAACTGCGCAGTCCAAAGCAGAGTACCCTGGCTGTCTAGACAAGCAAATGAAAAAAGCAGAGCTAAATTCTGCAAGAGTGTTTTTCCCAAACTCTTTGTCCTTCTATAAAATATTGTCTCTTTCACAAATGCTCCAGCTTCAGCAGAACGTTTTCCAATACCTTTAGGCAGTGCATTAGCAAGGAGGGTTGCCCAGCACTACAGGGACACTTTAGACTTGCCAACGCTGGTCAGTCTGAAAGGCTTGTCACAGTCCATGTGAGCAATTGACCTGCACAAGCACAGCAAATCCAGCGTTGCCCAAATTCACGCAATACAGTGTTGTCTGTGCACACACAATAGCTGTCTCTCTGGTCTTCTAGTTGGGCTGCTAGGCGTTCAGAAAAGTCAGCAGATTTTACTGCTGAAAAGTGGCAGCTTTGAAAAGCAACGTGGAAGCAAAAATCCATACAGGTTATTCCCAGCAGGGAAGAATGCTAGCAACTGCCACACGAAGCTTTCCGAGGAAATCAAGTTTTCAAGGAATCCTCCCAATACAGGGGCTGCTTCTCCGCTACCCCTTCTCGTAGGCCATGTCCCCAGTTAAACGAGTCACGAGAGCTTTTCCTCTCTTGGAACCAAAAGCAGTGCACCACGTCAGGCCAGGGGTGCACGTGAGCTAATGGGCTCTGCTGAGAGTAGCGCAGGTTAAAACTACTGCAAGCTCCCCTGCATTGCACTCATCAGGGGGTTTAGGGAGAAACCCTACCGAGGGAAGTAATTGCGCTGGTCTGTCCCTATCCGTCTGCCTTGGAAGGGCACCACCTCAACATTGCTTTGGGAAGTGCAGTTGTGACTTACTGATACTTCTGTTCCTGTTGGTGAGAAGAATGCGCGTGCAGCATGAGTTATCTCTTCAGAACTTTAAGCTTACAGACACATGTTTTAATTTCTGCTAGTAGCATCACCTCCACAGTAAAGCGCAGACATGGAGATTGTCTGGGGCAATGGAAGACGGACCCACCCTTCCAGCCTTTCTTAGTGCTGGCATGCTTTTGATGCCTTCCCTCATTCCCCAGTGAGGGGATAAGACAACTGGCATACGAGGCAGCTATACCATCTTCACCAGCTTCTGGCCGTCAGAGAGTTTCCTTGACATGGGGAACGCTCCCATCCAGACCTCTGATGGGTTTGCAAAATAAGTGTGGTGGACTGGAAAATCTGGTCATGTGTATTGATTTCTGGAGCATATTGCAAATGCCCTAGCTATGCCTTGTTCTGGGGCGCTGGCTTTTCTCCACATTACAAATGTCAAGATTAGCTACGGAGTATTTTCATTCAACTTTCTGAACACCTAACGTTGTGAAATCATCTTTTTTGTGTTTGCACAAGAAATGAATTTTCAAGGAGATCTCTGAAAAATGATGGTATCCTCAATATTTAACGCAACTGAAATTTTCAAGGACTTGAGAACCATGTGGTTAGAATGAACAAAAATGTTTTGGTTTTTTTTCCAGCCCCACAAACTCTACACTGCCATCATAAATCAGACCGAATTTAAAAACGGAAGGAACTATAAACGTAAGAATTAAATCTGATAATTACCTGTAACCCAAATGAAACTCCCTTATGGTATACACAGTCACATTTCTTCAAGCTAGAAAAATATACCTAAGTACATTTAAAGGAATATATAATGACACAGTTAAAGAATAGAACTGTGAAGTAAACTATGAGGTCATTATTTTAATGAGTATTTAAAAAGGGATCTGGTTTCACACAACAAAGAATATGAGCTTCCATGAACTATTGCCCACCATTAACAGCTAGGAGACACCTCCAGAACATCACAGTTTTTTAGCTTGTTCCATTGGAAGGTAAAGAATTGGAAGTGTCTATTGTGCCTCAATGAAACAAGCACAATATTAGTTGTGCAAGGTTTTTTTTAATAAAATATGGGTTTGCAGATTTTGTGGGTTCAAAGTCTTTTAGAAAGTAGGATGGTTTTTAACATCCATACCATTATCAGAGAGTTGATGCCTGATAAGAATGGTAGTGAGAGAGACCAGATTTAAAGGAAAAAATAGCACCCTTTATGAAACAAGTTATACTGTTTAAAAGTGGGACATATTTGCAAGCAGAGAACCCTTTATTAAGTCCAAGAAATACAAGGGATGTGGATCTTAGGGTAGATTAAGGACTGCTCATCTAATATCTACATTGTTGTTATCGACTCAAAAAATTTGAGGGGACAAAAGTAATTACAACCTGTGGAGCAGGAAAAGAGGCTAAAGGGGACAATATGTCAGCCTATCCATGCTGAACAGAGCTGAGGACAGACAGTTAGGACCTATGCAAAAGCGTGAGTTAGTAGAAGTTGAAGGGGAAATTGCAATGGCTGAAAAAAACCCAATTTCTACTCTGTCCATGATTACTTCTCCCTGCAAACCCTGCCTGTCCTTAGGGTATCATTTCATTCTACATCTTCTTTGGCAGCAAAGTTCTTCTCTTCACTTGTTTGCTTACTTCTACATACAAACTGCACTGCAGTACTGTCTTCTCACTTGTGCTGTTAGTCTGAGTGTGCTGTGTGAGATCATTAATATTATCTGGAATTAAGCAAGAAAACCCTTTACCCCTTCCAAAGAGATACTTAGGGAGAAAGCAACAGGTGAGAAGAAACCAAAATGTCAAATTGCATCCTTTCAAAATTGTAAAATACCCCCAAAAGGTTTGATTTGTTTGCAAGTATTTTAGACGAGCAGACACAATTAATTTATGTTTGGCAGCGTTAACTAATTACTGTCTGCAGACTGGAAGCACAGATGCACTGCATGCTATACCAGCAGTACAAAGCGTGTTAAGCAAGCAACAGCATGATAGAAAGCACAGCTCCATGGAAAACGTACACTGACAAACTTTCAGTGCTTTTCATTGTTCACTTTTTAATTGGTATTATTACTAACAAGAAAAAAAGGCTATCCTCAGGAGGCTGCAGAATTATATTTGCCTGAAAGCTTATTCTTTAAATAAAAATGGCTGTTCATAGAAAGTCTATTAGTTTCTTCCTTCATCCCACTGAAATATGTTCTATCCCTTGGGAAATAAATTTTAATTTACTGTAATTTTTCTTGAGGTTTTTCACTTAGTATGTCAATGTACACTTCTCCCTCCTCCCTTCTTTTTTCTTTGTGTAAAGACCAAGCTTGTTAAAAATAGAATTAAATCTGAACAAATGAAAAACAAATGAGTCAAAAATCTCAAAAATAGCTGGAATTTTTATGGAGCATTCTTTCCAACACTCTTAATTCAGTGTTCATGTCTCCATTTTCTAAATAGTGACAAGGAAAAGAAAGCCTTCTAATAAGTAACATAAATTAAACAAGCCCTGTTAATACTGCCTACTGACCCCAGAAGGGCTAAAGTGAGAATAGAGTCCACATTTCTTCTACTGCCAAGCTTGCGCAATCATTCATTTGGGCAAAAATTAGTCATTTCAAATGGACCAATGTTCTACAAAGACTGTGTCCAGCATGGCTAGTACTTGGTACCTTAAGTTACACTTCCAGATCTGTGAGAATGAATGATTGAATGAATGAGTGAACGAAAGAATGAAGATGGCCTTGGTATTTAGAAGTGCTGAGCATGCACGAAGTGGTAATGCAGAGAAAGCAGGCAGCAAACTGTGAATATGCGAATGTAAATTTTCTTTCTTGTGATCAATATGGCAGCAAACCAACACTCAAGCTACGAGCTGCCAGAAGGCTATTAAAATGAGAGTGACGATAATCCGGACAAGAAGTGATAAAGATATGTATGGCTCAGGATAAGCCATACATAACTAGAGGTCACTAAATGTATAGTATCTCTTTTTTGTATTTAACACCCATAAAAGAGAAAAATTGTGGTTCACTGCTCTAACTGGATGGGACTGGACACCATGCTAAAGAACAGGGCAAATGTAGTGTATACCGACAATTTGAGAGAAAATGCAAACATGAATTGGATGGAAGTTACAAAATTCTGTGTAAAGAACTGCTTCCTTAGGACAGACCTGTCCCAGCTTTGAGAAAACTGAAGCCTCCCAAGGTAAAGCCAAGTTCTCTGAGAGCAGAAGCCCAAAACAGAAACATTCAGGCCAGGACAGAGCAGAGCTTTTATGTACATGCAGCATGGGGCTACTCTTCCTACTCCAGTCATCATGTGCCTGGAGATCTCTGGTACTGGAGTGGAGTAGTGTTCTCCATCCCCCTCATCAACCTATTCTTTGCCCACGTTACAGAGCCCGTACCATTTCTCATCCTCACCTTAACTCCATGCTTCTCAAGGGACATCATACCATGCTTTACTGAATTGCAGACCAATCAGATCTACTACATTTTCTTTGTGTACAAAAGCAAATAGAAAGATCAGTTACCTTACCAGAAAAAAAAAGAAAAAAGAAAAAGATCAGGTTAGGTTGGCATGGTCTACCACGGATAAACTCACGCTAGCCTTCATTATGCTTTCTTTCGTTTTTGTTTTGTTTTTTTTTTTTTTTTTTTTTTAAACTGGGTTACTACTGAGATCTGACTCGAAAACCTGTGATTTCTCAAATCCCTGCTACTCCTCTCCTGTATTTTTAAATACTGATACTATATTTCTTATTCTTTATTCATACTAGTCGTCTCTCCATGTGATATAACTCAGAGACCTACGTTACAAGATCTGCAATAACATGTACCAATTGATTCTATGTTTCGGCATAGGGCTTCCCTGCCATGATTAATTTGATGATATTCAGCGTTCAAGTTTTCCTCTCGCTTCAGATACTGTCATTTCTGTTTCTATAACTGCATTCACATTAGCCAATCCTCCTTTATCCCAGTTTTAACATGCTCATTGCTGAAAACAAGACAGAACATTCATCTGGTCAGGTAACATCATTAGAAACTTAATGATGCTCCTAATAGAGTCTGGAAAACAACATAATAAACTCACCCCATCTATACCTTTAACATCATGGTGATGCATGTTTTTCTTTACAAATATATATGTATATTCAAATACATATTTGGTAATATTAACTTTGACCGCCTCCCTAGAAGTAGCCACAAACTATGGAACAGCAACTTGCTAGCAAAAAAAAGTTACCCCTATTATTAAGTTCTATTTAGTTTCCTCCTATCCTGTGCCTGCACGAGGTAGAAAACAGTAGTTAAAAACATGTCTAGCAGCTAGCGTCAGTTGCATTAGCGCATGTCATGTAGTTCCTGCTGTGTTTTATTAGACAAATATAAAATTAACAACAGAGCTATAATGATTTCCTAAACTGGTTCCAACACAAATTTCCAATTTGAGGTCAGATGTATTGCCTAATAAAGTTTTACAACAGCAGTCAAATAGTGGTAGTTAGTTCCCCAGAAATACAGCTCTTAATTCACCAGAATTAGTTTTAAGACTGTTGTTCATCACATAAAACAAAAATAAATATTATTATAGTTTTACTCAAAATGTTCAGACAATAATATCCAGAGAAGATGGTGTTGGGTTATTTTAATTGCAAACAACACAATTAAAGATACTTGATATATTTACATTTGTAGCAAATACACACTATAACATTTTGATTACTTGACCTGATGCTTGTAAACTGTCATTTTGAAGCTATTTGGCAAGTACACGCTTGCATTCTGTTGCTTACAGAGCATGAAACTTGAGATAACAGGCTACTATGGTCTTGCACTGGTAAACCTTTTGTCTTCATGATGGGGGAAACTGAGGCAAATAAATGCTTTTTTAGCATATCAGTAAACTAAAATTGAAGAGATATCATTCTAGTTTAACAAAAACACAGATGACAGCAGAATGTGTTCCATGATAACAAAAAAGTTCATCTTCAACAACAGTTGCCTGACACATTTAGGAATTTGGTGTTAGTCTTTATTTTAAGTCTTTGTCAGAAACCACTGATGAAGTCAGTCAGCCAGAAATTGTACTAAGAACAATAGAAATGTGACTGAAATTTCCATGGACCTGTATTTAATTTATTAAAAAAAAAATAATAAAAAAAATTAATCATAAAGCATTATTTTGAACATGTCTATTTCAAGTATATAATTTTAAGTAAGACTAGTGAGCTGCCTGTACTAGATAATCAAAAACCTTTCCCAAAGGATGAGCCTGATTGAACCAGAAGCTTTGCACGACAAAATAAGGAAGATCCATAATTTTTTTTAATTCAAAATCTACTTAAATTAAGTGAACCAAGACTAAGACATTGTTAAATAATACACATAAAGGTGGTGCTAAGGGAAGTAAGTGTTAGTGTACAGGGTCAATAATGTACAGTATCAAAAATTTACTATTGTTAGTCACACACGGTGAATACCTTTCTCCATATTAAAAGTAAGATTGTTTAAAAGTGTCCATACAGCACAGTTTATGGAAAGGGACAGCAGATGTACTTAAGCTAGCTTTAAACCCTCAATGATACCGATAACAGCACAGTGCAGCACAGAGCTGACGACAGGCTGCAATGTCTGTCTGCAACTTGGATAATGAGTCTGCCCTAAGCTCTGGGCTGCTGTGGCCGTGCGACTGCCAACACCTGAGCTAAGCAGCTAAAAGTTCATTGGGATGAATGTAGATGAGCTGCATTCGGAGCTTTAACAATAGTTAAAGAGTTTCATTTAAAAATGAATAGTTTCATTTAGCAAATGAAAACAAAAGGGACTGGCCTTGGAGTAAAATTTATATGCACATATTTTTATACATGTATTTATAAATATCTCTTTAAAAAACCCTTCAAACCTAACATCCCTAGAGACTGTTTTTCAGACAATCAGTTTAAAATATTCTGTGATTCTATGAATACAGAGCACCATACCTATATTGCTCAATCAACTCTATTTTGAGTTGTCTCAAATTTCAAATATAAGTACTAACTTAAATACGCACGTTAACTGAAAAATGATGGCTACACGCCTTAAGATGCACCAGGGTGAATAACTGAACAGGACAGTTCCAGATGAATACTTTGACATGCAAGAAAAAAAGCAAAATCACACCCAGTAACATGTACTGTCATATGACAACACACACACAGACAGTGACTCCCTTCAGAAACTATGAAATTTAGGTTGTCTTCTAACAGAAAAGCAGTCCCTCTGCTAAGCGTGCTGCTTCTAGTCAAAGCCACCAGTTTTGGCTGCCCCAAAGAATCCATCATTTCCTATAACTGTGGGTCAGGTAATTGTCCAAGTGCAGTTCTTGCATTTGCAGATGCTGCCCTGCTCCTTAACGAAGAGTACAGAAGAGGAAAATATTCCAATCTGTGTAACAGCAAAGACATGCAAGAGGACCAAGAAAGGGATGAAAGCAAACACCTAATCATCACCTACCTCACAATGCAACTGGCATGGGGAAAAAACCACTGGTGTAAGGCAGAGGCACTGTACCACACCAGGCACACTTTCCCTTCAGCTGGCATCAGCCAGTGCTAGACCTGATGCAGAACAGACCAGCTGACCAAGACTTTTAACCTTACCAATACTTTACATTTGTGAGGCCAGAAATCCCCAAAAGCTTACAAGTAGTTACCAAGAAGCTTCCTCCTGAGGTATGGAGCAGCCAGAAAATAATAGTGATCACTTTCTTGAGAAAGGGAGCTTTCACAATAACAATAATTGGATAATAAGCGTCCTGTGTTCCTGTGGAGCACACAGGAGCTCTTAGGTTTACACGCACCTCTTTAGGTTTACACACGTGTCCAGTAAACTGTCTGGTGCTAATTTTTCTTCATCTACCCCAGAAGACCATAGGATGCACTGATGTGCTGCAGCCAGTAGCTGCAACTCCTGCTGCGCTCTTTTTTTCAAAACAGTCCTCAAAAGCCCTCTTCCACAACATGACAGCAAACCTTGCTGAATCAGCACCACTGGTTTGCAGGGCAATAAACAGGGTTAATATTTCTGACACAAGGCTAACTCTATTGCCATAAATGGTTATTACTCCATTCCATAACTACAGTGATCATCTTAGTGAGGAAAAGAGTGTCCTGTCTGGTGGTTAACAGCAGAATGCTCAAATAACAATAGGGTACATAAACTCGTCCAGTATGTGCTTGCTCACAGGGTATTTTGGGAAAACTCTTCTTTTATTTTCAATAGCAACAATAACCTGCGGATACCATCAAGTATTCCAGATTACCAGTACTGAACAAGAGCTACCAATACCCAGTGTGATGAAGGCACTGGTGGGGTACAACTTGCAACCCCACTGACTAGCGCTGCTTTACAATGTGGGGAATTTATGCTTGCATACAAACTGCAGCCACTGACTGAAATAAAAAGATTCCATTACGCTGAAAGGATAGATTTAAGAAAGCACATTTAAAATCATTTCTGCATCATCTTCTCTGTGTCCAAACTCACAACTGTGCAATGGAGTGCATAGCAAACACATATGAATGGATTTTATGCTCTCTAGATTTATAAGTAGGAATCTGAAATAGAGTACCAAATTTTCCAAATCATATCAAATGACCATAATCACACATGTGTATATGTACACGTTACAGGGACAGACATATACTAGAGGTGCAAGCATTATGCAGGGCCTCAGTATTGTATAACATAGTCTCTCCAGATCTTCAATATCTATAAAAGTCTCCTTACAAATAATTAACAAAGCAAGATCAAATATTTTAATTGCTTTCAGAATACTGAAGATGTCCAGCAGCAAAGAATCATAAGCTTGGTTTCAAGCAGCAACTGTTTCCTATCTCTATGGCTTTACGCTCTGTTCTTCTAACTACGGAGTCCTATACAACCAGGAGATGGGATGAGGTTGTACTATTAAGGATTAGCTTTCCCTCCTCTCCTCCTTCCTCCTGTGCTCCTTCTCTCCAGTTAGAGACTCTTTGGGGTTTCATTATTTAACTTTCCCCTCAGGCATGGGGATAACACCATTGGAGCCATTTTGCAGGCAGCAGGATTCTATAAATGAGGCACTTATTTAAACAGCCTCACACAGAGACGATGTCAAAGTTCTCAGCTATTTACAGGTGACATCACAAGAGATGCCTTCTGAAGCACAGCCAAAACAAGTACCATGCACAGATTAATTTGTCTTGTCCAACATACATCAGAAAACAGTCATTCCACCCTTGCTTCGCTTCACAAAACTCTTTCTTCAAGCAAATATACGATAGAGCTGCACAGCAACTTTTTTTTCTGCCTGTTGAACAGGTTAGAATTTGGTTCTCCCTGAGCAAGAATTGAGCAGATTTGTAGGGACAATTCCCTCTCCCATCAGATTTGCCCATCCCTAGTGAGAGTCTGCAGCAACAGAAAAAAACCCCCATAAACAAAACAAAACAAAAAAAGGAAAGAAAGAAAAAAATGAGGTCTGACAGCAGCTCTAGACCGACATGGCTAAATAATCACTGTTTAATTAATCAGGATCTGACAGTGCCACCTATAATAATAAACCAGCATGTGAATAAATTAGTTTTAGCTTTACACTTCTCGGAACCCATCTGAAACATATCAAAGATTCAGGAATAAGACCACAAATATTTGGGGGGGGGGGGGGGGGGCAGGGCAGGGATTATACATAATACCTGATTAAGTATTATGTACAATATTTAAGTGAGAAATACAAAATAAAATTGTATTTTCCAAGGTCAAGTAATTTCATAAGAGCTCAGCTTTCCAAACTCATGGTAGGAAGGTGCTCTCATAGGTAGCTCCATTATCTCAGTGGAGCTGCTCATATGAAGGGAGTGACTGCAGTGACACCATTTGCAGGGCTCTAAGTTTTGAAACATAATGTGCTGACTTATACAATATACACATGCTTTGAGACATCTCTCCATTCCTCTGTTAGATATTAATTCTACAAAGAAAAATTTGCCATTTATTAGCATATACTTAGAGTTTATTTTCTCAATGTTTAATCACGCATAGTAGTCATTAGCATATATGAACACTCCTTTTCTAGAGCAGTTTGTGTAGAATTCTCATTTGAGTTAATTACTATGTAAGATAGCTAAATTCTAATTAAAATTCAATGGCACATGTAATGATAAAAATTTATCAATACTATGTCTTTCTCAGCAGTTACTTTTATTAGATTACTTAGCTTCATTGTTTATTTCTTGAAATTGGGATTTTAAATTAGGCTGGTTTTAACCACTGTAACAATAGTTTCACTAGGTTTTAACTGCAATGTTTTTACTTCATATTTTAAAGGAATAAATGCCTTTCAAGTTTCGTATTTACTCACTGTTGCTTTGCTATGGCTCTGAAGATCTTTATTACCTCTTTCTCCCAGCACTGAAAACCACAAAAGGTGCACAGGTTTGGTACTCTTCAAGCTAACGGCAAAATGTCCCTTAACTTCACTGGAGCTAGGACCCATGCAGCCCACAAATATCTTTTGCAGCAAAATAGAATATGACTAAAATAGATCAAATCTTGCCATCAAATAAAAAAAACCTCTTAAATGAGAACACCACTATTTTTCTGCATCCTAGCTAGTACTGTAAATTGCTGAAAGTACCAAGTGTAATTAACCCTAGTCAGCGCAAAACCTTTGTGGTGCAGAGTTCAAACCAGCGGTCTGTGCTTGCTCTTAGGCTAGCTCCAATGTTGCACTTTTAAAAGTCGCCACTGTGGATGTTTATGTGTATTTGCATAAACATCTAGAAGCTGAGGAAAACACTTGGCTCATGCAAACACTTTTCCTTTTTTCAAAAATTTGTCTATTTTCGGCAGGTCTTCCGACTTGAAAATATGAACAATCTCTTTGGATCAGTTTCATTTGAGCGGGGTAAAATACGCATAAAAAAATGTGTGTCAGGTTCTAATCTGAGCTCTAGTTTTGCTCGCTGCATGCAGGATGCATTGCTACAAACTAAATATGCTCCAGACAAAAGCCAAAAAACCCTGAGCTGCAAAAATTCCTTTCTGCTGCACCAAATGCAGAAGGCTGTTATTCTCAAACATAAAAATGACTAATCACCCTTTAATCAAGTTATGGTTAATAAAGTCATCCAATTTTTGCTTAATCATGTTAATATTCAGACATGTTAAACAGTAAATCCCTTCAGGCATGCAATCCTGTTTGCCAAGTTTCAGCCTACAACAAGGTGTAAATCTCTGAAAACAGCCCTTTGGAAATGCTGACAAACCTTTGGCTATTGTAATAGAAGTTGGAGCCTCTGCAAAAACCAGGAGAAAGGCAGAGCTCAGTTTCTCTACAGATTTCTACCCAGACTAAGATTTGCAGAAGGTAATTCCAGCACCTTGGATTTAGTCCTTGCAGAACCTCTTTTGCTGTACAAGCCACAGAATATTACTGAAATAGGCAGGAAGAAGAAAAATTAACCATAATTATTATTAGAGGATAATATTGATGACAAAAATATAGTTGATACTTCCACTAACAGTTTAATTACATTGGATTCTCAGAGACATTTGTAATAAGGTTTTTTCAGTTGTTTTCAAAGGTGCTTTATGACTTCTGAAGCAGAATAAATGATAAATAATGCATTTCCTCAGTGTTGGTGGGAAAACTCAGGCTATAATTAGCATACAAAATTACATATTCTGAAACTTGATGTTCACCGATGCCATTTCCGTCATGTCATACAGCATAAATAAGAAGCTGGCAATCTGAATACCCCCAATAACTTTATTCTTATAAACAACCACCATTGCTCCGGCACAGCTTTTCTTTGACTAACTCCTTAAAGTCAGAGCTTGCATATCTTCCGCCAGCTTCATCCTAACTGAAAGCCCCACTTCGTGCCGCGATGTTACGTTAAAACCACCAGATTTCTCTTGGTTCCTAAAGAGCAGCACAGGGAAAATTTTGCCAGGAAGGCCCCTGCAAAGGCGAAGCCTGGGGAGATGCTGAGCAGGGTCTCCAACAGAGGACCTTTGTACTGCCATGCAAATGAATCCCGGCACAACAGCCTGCAGACAATGCCCAGGGAGAAGTCAGGGAGAGCCAATCCATCTGCAGCTAGTTGGTTAACTCAATGTTTCGTGCATTCTTTCTCTTACACAAAACACTCGACGTTGACAGCTGTGAATTTTAAACAACTCTTCTCTGTGTGTTTTTCTAATTTTGTGTATTCAGAGAGTTTCCCCTGGCATCAGGGGCTGAAAGCAGAGCGCTCGGGATTCCATAATTTAGAGATTTTATGCTTTTCAAAGAGTCACACAGCAACTCTGATTGAAAAACAGAGTGGAAATTAAGTGTCTAATGGAGAGAGCTTCAAATGGCAAGAAAAGCGTTACTTTAGTGGTGTTACACAAAATAAAATTCATTTTTATATGAATTATGATTACAGAGAGTCTCTGTAAACTATACTTTGCATGTGATAAATATGTTAATAAAAAGTATGGAAACTTTGCTTGGCTAAACCACATTCTGATTACTCAAAATCTACTTGTACTTTGTAGTGTTCCTTTTAAAAAAACACTGCAGTATTTTGAAGAAAAAGTTTGCCTTCAGTCAATTAATCAAACAAAATATTTGGATATCAGCAATTTGTCCATGTAATGAATGAAGTTTTTTTTACTAGGTCGAAAACTAACTTAAAACAGATGCTGGTCTAGAGCAACGTTTCTCTGTACATCGAAGAAAAAAACCAAAAACAAAAACAAACCACAAACAAAAACCAACCAACCAACCCAAAACCAAAAAATCCCAAACACCAGTTAAAAGCCTCCTTGTAAAACAGAAAAACCAAACAAGTTTTTCTTTTCAAGTAAAAAAAAAAAAAAGAAAAAAAAAAAGTAAAAGACGACTTGAAAATAGCATCCCACGGGTATCCCATGGTGATTCTGCCATGACCATGGATAGATTTGCAAAATGCAAATATTACAGAATTACAGATAGGCTGTCATTAAACAATTCTGGCCAAAAATGAGTTTTGGATTTAGTCCTTAGAATTCTGTCTAACTAGCACCAATGGAGCTATCTTCAGCTGTGGCCTGGGAAGGGAGCAAGCAGGGAGAAACTGGGGAACTGGGAGTCATGACGATTGACTGTCATTCCTCGCTCTGCCACTGCGAGACCTGCAGAGGCTTCTCCCCCACTGTCCTCTCCCTGAATCTCTAATTTTAAAGTGGAGGAGGCCAGGAGCCATCCCTTTTTATACAATAATTCAAAGAGTGAAACCAATTTCAGATGCACTCCAGTCTTTTCTGCAAGGTGGTGTGGTTCTCCTCCGACAGCTCCTGCAGCCCCAGCAGTAAAGCAATCCTGCAGACCCACTGCCCGTCCTCCCGAGGAGTTCCCCCCAGCCCGGAGAGGATGCTGAGGAAGCCCCAAAGCAGGGAGCACCACGGCAATGGGGAAGCCGGGAAGACCCTGCCCTTCCCAGGAGCCAGGCCACTCCGACACGCCACCCTGGTGCCAAACTCTGTGCCTTCCCCCCCACCAAGTGCTGAAATGGGCTTCTGCTATGGTCTCTCTTCTACTCTCAAGACCCCCAGCAAGACTCTTCTCTGCCTGAGGCATTGACCCCCTCGCCTTGACAAGGTGTCCTCAGATCACTCACAAAAACCACTGTCAAAGAGCAATGCATCGTTTCCCCCCCTCCGGCATCAGTCTCCACACTTCGGTGCGACCCACTCCACGTTGACATTTTCTCTCCCTAATATCTGCAGGAACCAAACAGCAACGGCAATGTGGTTTTGCTTAGGGGAGGACGGGAGGTGGGTTTTGTCTAGTCTGGAAATGTATTTTCCCTTCTTCTCAGTCATTTATTGTTCTTCTTTTGGCACCAGAAGAACATATTTTGGATGTGAATTTCTCTGTGGGTGTTACGCTGGAAATTAATCTCTCTCCAAGGCATATACAGTCTGGGACAGTTTTGAAATACGTGCGAGAGGATGGAGAGGGCAGGGAACGTGCGGAAATGAGGCCACTTGGTGGGGCGGGCAGAATCAGTGGCCTACTCCCACAGCCCCGCTTCACCTCACCCGGCCCAGCCGCAGCACACACCGGCCTGCGCTCCCTGCTAGGCCAGGGCAGCTCGCCGCCGAGGGGAGAGGACGACGGGCAGGCCGCTCGCGCGAGACTGGGTGTACAAGCGCTGCTCTACCCAGCACACTGCAACACGCTCACTTTGTCACTGCCCCCTCCTCCTGTCCCCTGTGGCTGCGAACACCCTCCCGGGGACCGCGGGGGCTCCACGGCGAGGAGCCACCGCCCCACCGGTGCTGGCGGGAGGAATGGGACCTCTCACCAGCTGGCGGTTCAAGGTCTGCCACCATTTCAGATGTGATTTCCCAGCAAAACGTCCCATATGAGCACTGCTTGCTCCACTCCTTCCTCCTCTCAGGGCAATTGCACTTCCATTACTTCTTTTGATGGTGCAGTGTCTTCAATTTGCATGGCAATACAATCTATAAAGTAACAGAGTTGGGTTCAAGCCCTTCTGTGCTAGGCACTGTTTAAAAAAAAAAAAAGTTGTAGAACTTTGATCCAAAAAGCTTGAAAAGGTCAAAAGAACCATGACAAGCTTTAAAAATGTGCATGGGTTTTTTTACTTAATTAGAAAAGAATAAAAGCAGAAATGTATCAATTTTTAAAAAAACATAAATTCTAATGAGTCATTAAGAGG
Organism: Astur gentilis; assembly: GCF_929443795.1. Taxonomy (NCBI): domain Eukaryota; kingdom Metazoa; phylum Chordata; class Aves; order Accipitriformes; family Accipitridae; genus Astur; species Astur gentilis. Next base: position 25,719,162 of record NC_064886.1, on the reverse strand, counting down.
AATTAGAAACCACCATATACATACATATTTAGGCACTGCTTTGGCTCAGAATTATGCTTTACGCAAACAAAAGGCCTCTCTCTACAGATTTACACAATAGGTTTACACTGAGCCATTACGATCTATCATGTAACCGAGTGCTTAATGACTCTTTAATTTAAGGATTATTGACACAAAAGATGTAACAGCTGCTTAAGAGTTACTACACAGCAGCAGCTTTCTGAAAAGATATCACTTCATCATTTTTATATTTTCTAAAATATCCAAAGACGCTTACATTGTGGCAGTGACTTGAAAGACAGAAAAATTCAAGGGGAAATATATTAGAATAAACTTGACCTCAGTGAACTGGGAAAAAAAAAAAATAAATTTTAACATTCTCAGTTGAGAACAGATTTGTTCTTATTTATTTCTGACAATGTGAAAGCTTAAAAAAAAAAAAAAAAAAAGCTTATTTTATTTGAAAAGAAGCCTTCCAGACTAAGAGCCTGTATTTTCTGTTGAAATCCAAGAATGATTTGGAGGGGGGAAGTTATAAGCCCCTTGGAAAGAGCCTTACACAAAGGTAGCACTGACAGAAGTTTAAGCACAAGTGGTAACGGGTGTCCGCGTAACAGCTAATGCCTGAAAATGGAAGAGAGTTTGTTAGGGTTGTGTGCGTGTATACATATATATATTTATAACCCCCTTAACAATGAATATTCCTGCTGCCAAGCATTCAGAGACAGAGTTGATTTCCTTTCAAGTAATTGATGTAGGCTTTCTTCAGGACCCCGTCCAGACAAGTTCTCCACCGTGGAGCAGGAAATCACACCGTCAAAGGAAAGCTGAGCGCTCCTTCCACACGGCCTGGGTCAGCCCCTCCAAAACACTAGATTTATACGACTGCTGCCAAAAAAACTTGCATTTCCATGCCCTCCTGTTGCTAAGATAAAGGATGTTTCCTACTGCCTCAGAATGCCGTCCTCATTTAAAACTCCAGCTATGTTCTGACAAAACACACTGCTGTCACCCCAAATTGAGCAAATGAGCCTACGTCCTACAGTATAAAGACCAAAAGAGTTATTGAATATCACCCGGGGAGCACAAAATGAAAAGGCTCCCATTTCTTCCTGACCTTTTTGGGGCATTTTTTTCCTGAAATCGGCCGAGCCCTTCAGCCTTCATTTCTCATGCTGTCTGCGGTAGCACAGGAAGGACAGCTTGGACTTTGCAGTTTCAAACAGATCAAGTTTTGTTAAATAACTTTTTTTTTTTCCCCTCCGTCTTCAAACCCGAAGCGGAAGGGAACACTGTGAAGAAAATGGAAACTGGCAAAGAGCTTTAACTTCAAATAGCCTTATAAGTCAGCGTTGATGTGCAAAACTAATTCTGTTTTTTTGGCATTTAAATATAACCCGACAGTTGCAGAAGGGAGGGGTGAGGGTGGGAGCAGTGCAAGGCAGATTACCGGCCAAGTGCAAAATACAGAGACATGTAGGGCTACAACTTCTGTTTATCAAATGAAATAAGGATTAGATTTATTGGCACTGAGCTTTATAGGGGAGACTACAAACTTGCACTGGAAAATTTCAGGAAAGGGACCCTATGACAAAAGGCAGTTCTGTACTGCTGGTGTCTAGGTAAAAGGCATTCCCCTCATGTCAGAAGGGGACGTTTTCATGGAAGAGAATCCCGAGTTTCAAAAAATAGATATGCAAATAGCTCTATTCATTAAAAAAAAGAAGTAGCACTGAATATAATGCATCTAAATATTTGTTCAGGGTTAAGTGGTGTTGTCTAAACAAGCAGAAAAGCCCTTTTTAAATGTAGATTTGCTCTCCCCATTAGGAGTGCCAGCCACATACTTACTGCTTGCTTATTTCTATGCTTTTCATTTCCTAGAAATCTCCTGTGTCATTTTACAGATGCATGAGGTAAGCACTATTCTGATGTCAGGTATTCATATGATCCATAACATCCTCTGTTCAAGCTTTAGCTGACTAGCTATTTCTACCCCTCACCATAAATACACTGATGGGAAAGTACACAGTTGTCCTTTAAGGACAAGACATGAAACTGGACATGTTGCTGTTTCTCAGCCTGTAATTACACCCCATGTGCAAGAGGCCACATTTGACTGTCGTAAAACGCTCGCCCCTGCAGCACAGCCTGCCTCCCCTGCCCCTGCTGTTGAAGCCTGTAGGCAACCCTGCTGCCTCCAGCAGCTGAAATTTTACCCCTCCTTGTCTCTGCTGCTTTCAGGGTTGTCATTGCTTGATGCTGTTGGCCCAATGCACCATCCAGAAGCACTTCATAACTAAGAGGAAGAAACAAGTTTCTACCACATGAAACAACCATCAGTGCAAGAGGTCAACAAGCACTACAGCGGCCGCTGGCTCTGGGGTGCAGAGGAGGCTGAAGTCCAGAATGGGATCCCAACTGCTGTGAACGCTTCACACAGGAGATATATGGAATCACTCAAGCAGAAGGGGAAATCTCTGACAGCACACTCAAAGGAAGATGAGGGAATGCTACCATCTTGAATAGGCATCTGGAGGGGAGGCACCTCCACTTGTCCTTATCCTGCTAGAGAGAAAGCAGTTGTATGAAACGTGCAGGGGCTAAAGAATGCCAGAGAGTTTCGGGGATGGGCGGACATTTAAACAACGCATATACAATTTCCTTTGATCCTTTTGAAGAACATTTAAAGAAGGTTGCTCAAAAACCTACCAGCTTTACCACAAGCAATGATCTCAGCATCTTAACAGGGAAAATGCATGCAAAAATTGATATGTAGTCTTGTGTTGTGGCAAACAGAATGAGACACATTCATAGGCAGTCCTGCATCTACCAAAGTCTCAGTTTATTATTGACTAGAGTAAATAATCTCAAGTCAAAAATTAACAAACTTATATTTCTATTTAATGTCTGCCTCTGTGCAGTGCCATTATTCAATTGCCCCATTCTAGGGAAAAGCCACTCATGAGTCTGTTCTGAAGACAGCATCTCCTGCATGAATTTTTCCAAATCTATTGTTTGCATAAACCTTTTGCCAGCTGGTTAGTCACATCAAATCAAGACAGCCAGTAATCACGGCCAACTCTACCTGGTGAAGGCTAGGCCCCTCTCGGTGGGGCCCCTCTCTCAACAGCTATTTGTTGTTGCTGAAATTAAATTTTCTACTGAAATAATCCTGGAGCCCCAAGGGAGCAAAACCCCAAAAGGGAAAAATTACTATTCAGCCTGTAGGAGACCTTACTGCTAACATCAATAGCCACAGCAAAGAAAGAGACAAAACAAAATATTTGAAAATGAAAATACAACTTCACAAGCAGAAGCGACCCCTCAAAACCCCAAAATAGAAGCCCCAGGTCATCAGAGAAACTTCTAGAGTTTCACATACAGAACTCATTTTCTTTTACCAGTCCTCTTCACCTTTACTTTCATAAATAGCTCTTCTCCTTTCTTCTGGGGAGGAAAGCAATCTACCGTGCCCAGGTGGATTTAATAAGGGAGGTCTAATACTGGAGGTCAAAGAATATGAATGGATTAAAAGATTAGGGAGAAGAGCATGAAGGCTTTCACCTTTAAGGTTCCTGTTCTGAATTCGTCTGATGTCAGCAGTGAGCGAGCAGTGTAACCATCAAGGAGCTGTGGCTGCATGGAAATCTCCCCTTCAGCTTCTAGGCATTACACTAAGGGATCATTAAAAAGAGTCTGAATATTTTAAAGATATTTACTGAGACTGCCTCTCGTTATCAAGCCCCATATCTACTTTTCTGTTTCTTCATATTCCACCACTATAAACACCAAGATGGCTTTTCAGTTAAAAAAAATAATCCCCATACCTTTCACTATTAAATTCAAATTTATCAGCTACATGCTGTTTTCCTGTAACTTCAAATCTCTTATAACAAAGATAGACAGACACCCCCATACACCACTTTTAATTCAATTGCCTGTTACTTGACCTGAAAAGTGTTCTTCATGTACCAAATAAACCTCCTACAAGTGAGAATCTGCAGCAACAAAAGAACAATCTGACTTTGCTAAGAGTTATTCCTGTAGTACCTGTGATTAGAGCAGCCTGTTGTATCCCCAAACTTCAAATTAACCTCCTCCACGATTTTGGTGAAATCACATTAGAGTCAATCGTTATGCCATTACTGATGGCTAAAAGTGCGGGCTTGTGCACACAAACGTTGATCCATCTTTTAAGACACAGCTCATTGCTTCAGCTCCAGAGATTACAGAGAAATTATCTTATTTTTCACTGGCAAGGTCCGTACTTTCACATACCCAGTGGGAAATGCAACTGGTGAAGTGCTTGAGAAGTAAATCAGCCATACATACGGGGTCCTCTCTTGTAATGAAAGGAGTGAGCTGAACAAGTAGGATGCTGTTTCTAGATACTAGAAATTTTTCAAAAGAGCTAAGTGTTGTATGTGGCTCAGTATTTAAAACCAGCCATGATTACCTCCAAAACGCCTTCAGTTAAAGCAAGTTGCGCAACAGAACCATCAGCCGTGACTGAGGCTGGTTTAATAATAAACTCAAAACTACTTAAAATGAACTTCATGTTTCCATGGTGATGAATACATATCTGCCTCCAGAGTGTCTTGTGATGTAGAAAACATTCACCAGTAATATTTTGGTAGTAATCTTGCTAATGGAAAATTCATTAGTATTGTTCAAGATGGTAATAACACCGACTTGAATTAATTTTAGACTGACCTTGGCAAATTGGCAGGTGAAGATGAAAGCACTACAGTGCCCAATGGAAAAGTAAAATAAGTGAAGCTACCCGCTTGTGACATATATTTAAAAAAAAAAAAAAGATGACGACCGGTGGGTGCTAAGGTGAATGTGCAGACCTGATCATTTACTTTACCTCTCTGATACCTACTAGTAAATCCATTTTTGCCTCAGTAAGCTTCTTCGCCAGTGAGAAGATTTAAATCTTCTCAAACAGATACAAAACGTATCATCTCCTTGGGTTAGCCTTGCTTAATGGCAGCGAAGCATGGCCAATTGCAGACACTCTTAACAACATATTTGACAGGTATAAGATCAGGCATATACAGTAGGAGAGGTCCCAAAGCTTGCCTTTATTCACAAGGCTGCTCTAAGGGTATGAACTGCTAAACTCTGTCATCATCGCTTAACTTACAGTGCTCCTTAATACGATATGGTGTTCTATTCAGGGAAAAAAACCTTCTTAAGAGCACATATTTGACTTTGATCCGGTGACATGTTTCTGAAGGAAAGCATCTGACAGGACAAAGATGTACAGTACTTCATTTAGTCTGTGTGCCATATGTGGCAGTTTAAGAATCGCTGTCACAGCCTCTTCGGCTGGCATCCAGGATTGCACAGTGCAGCAAAGCAGAGAGATTTCTGCTGGGCTTCAGGAGGCAATGTCTTGGGAAGAATTTCTCTGGGGTCTTTCCAACAAGTATACTTACCTACTCCATTCAGAAACTAAAAAATGAGGCATTTTAACTTGCAATTAAAAAAAAAAAAAAAAAAAAGAAGATAATTTTGTCTAAATCTTCAAATCATAGAAACAACGTTAATATTTTGGTTCAAAAAGCCCATAAGCATAGGTGTCATTTTAAGCATGTAAATAGATGCTAATCAGCCTGCTTAGGTACTTAAAGCTACATATATGCATAAGCACTTTGCTAGAAAAAAACCCTGCAGATATATACTACTATTTTACAGACACTCATAGCTTCTTTCAGTTAACAGACTTGGAAAGTCTAGTTACTTCAGGGCCTGCAGTTTTTAAAGCATAATCTTTTCCCAAATGTGAATTTGGGGGATGATTTAATCAGAAACAACTACACAGTTTCTGAAAATACAACCAGAAATAAAATGCAGTGCTTTTGGTATAAAATTGTCCTTGCAAACGTCTCCACAACTCAAAATACTAACTAGCTATGAGTAGGTAGCTGGTACTTGTTGTGGATGTAATTCATATTCAGAAATTCTCTGGTGATTTTCTTGAAAACCTGATATAGATTTGACTTCTCTCTGTGTCATCAGAAAGTGCTCCACTGATTTCATATTCCTCTTTTTTGTTTTATGCACTAAATCTGAAAACCGTTCAGCAGAATAGTGCTGTTATGATATGTTTCTAATTTAACAAGCAGCAAAGCCATACAGGAGGGAAATAAAAGATTACCTTCAGGAAAGACATGAGGGGGAGCCGATTACACAAAGATGTGTCAAAGCGGACAAAGTTTATGAAAACGATCAGCATTACATCTGAGTCAATCCTGTTATTATACAGTCTAGTTTCTTACTCTTGTTACTTCAGAAAGCTGTTTGGTCTTTACAATATTAATGTCTCAGTTTAGCCAACAGTCCCTAAATGTGCCTTTTTTTATTTCAGATTAGGGAGAAATGTACAACAGCAAGAAGTAATACGAGTGATATGTTATGTAAACATGCAACAACAGTGAGATTTCTTTTTCCCTTATGATTTCTGATATTGAGCCCAAGTTTTCTTTTTCCTGTAATCATGAATCTAAAGGCACTGATTATGTCAAAGAAACTCCCTGCATGTTTTTAGAACTAAGTTTCCTTGAGTCTCACAGCTTGGTGGCAATATTCAAACATTTATTCAATCACTGTTACTATTCCTACGGTAAAATTAGTGTCTTGAAAGAAAACTACTGAACTGAAAAAAAAAGTTTTAGGTAAAAGTTTTCAACTTCCAAACTGACCCGAGGTCTCAGTAGAAATGACTGTGATCTATTCCTCGTACTTCCCTTCATGCAGAAAGTCTCTTGCAGTCACTGTCCTAAACGTATTGCAATTAAACCACAGTCTAATTAAAGCACAAAAGACTTTTTGGTAATTAATCTTTCCAGCAAAGAGCATCTTCAATACTTACTTCACAAACAACAGCACTTGTCAAGAGACGCTAAACAAATTTCAGAACTGGGGCTTTTCACGGCATCTGGAATATTTGATATTTTGGTCTTTGGTGCTCAGAATCAGCCAGTTCCTTATGTTCCCCAAATGTACTAATGATCCCTAGGCAAATATATGCCATTTAAAAAAAATCACCAGTGTGCCTGTGATTACATATGGTTTTCCGAGGGAAGTGGCTTGGCCTATCGCTTTCTGACCTATTTTCCCCCCCGTTCCACTTCTGCATGTCCTCTGAGCTGAGTGCTGGAAACTGCATTCAGTTAAGTGGGATAAAAATAACAATAAAACCTCGGTGCCTATAGCAACCCTCAAGCTACAGAAGGTGAAAAGAATTACATTCTTAATTCGCAAGGCTCTTTTTACATATAATCATTCCTTTTAGGTAAAGGTCAAGTTACAAGACTTTTTGCATTATGCATAGTGATTTCCATTTTGGCTTATTATTCAGTGGTGTAAAATTTATGATGTCAGATTTCATGACAGTTAAACCTGAGTTTGTTCTGTTTCAGAATGACATCTGGGTATAGATTCTCTAACAAAGCTTCCATATTAAAATGGCCCTATATTTTTAGGCTGGCTCCTATAAAAGACATCCGACCAAGAGATACTTGAACAGCTGTTCAGGAAAATATTTCACTTTTCAAGTGCTGATGGACTAGAATGGGAGTAGAGTTGCATAACGGGAAATGAATCATTATAGTCAATCACAAAAAATATTCAATTGTTTGGAATCAAAGTGTTTGGAAAAGAATCCTTTCTGTACAACTGCAAGGCATTTGATATTCAAAAGCAAATAGCCTAAGAAATGTATTCAATGCTGCTGCTTAATCTGTTTATGAGAAAAAACAGGTTCTTCAAGGTAATAAATGTATAAAAGTGCATTTTATTTGTTAATGTGTGTAACAATGATTTTTAGCTGACAGTATGATTATTTATTATGACAATGCAACATCTTTAGTGAAAATTGAGTAGTCTTAAGGTGTTCTGTGCTGCTCATTCATGCAAAGAATTCTTGTCAAATATTTTAATGAGAAGAAAAGTATGGCAGTCAAGATTAAAAGTCAAGGTGACCTTTAACTGTGGAAAACAGTATCTACATATCACCTTACTTTTTTTTTTTTTAAGGTCATCACTTCTCTCTTGAAGAGTCATTCCATAAATGGAATTAGGCAGCGCATCAAGAGAGCTAACCATAAAAACTGTCCTTAGTTCAAAATCAAGCGCTGCATTACACCTATTTTAAATCACATATGCCCTTTGGTATAAAATTCAAACACTTGCTGTGGTGTCTTCAGCAAAACGAGTAAGGAAATCACACACTACAGAAACAAGGGATGTACAACTGTCACACAGCCTTCCGTAAAGCAAGAGCGCAACATCTTCAGAATTGTCACTCTTCTTTATAAAGAACAAACTTGTCTGTGACCTCACCTTGTCCAGGGTGTGCTGAGTCAGCTGGAAAACCACTCTGATGGGCACCTGGTTGCCTGTTGTTCTAAAGAGTCTTTTGGGGAAACCAAGGATGATCCCACAGAACAGCAGCGACCTGTTTTCTACTGTCATGCTTCAAGCTGCCCAGGTTAGCTGAGCAGATACCCCGCTCGTGCCCTATTATGCAGAGGTTCTGCTGCACGAGCAAAATCCTCCACAGCCAATGTGACTTTAGACAAGCACCAGGAGAGTCTGGAAACACTGTTCCAGTTACCAGAGATGAAATACAAACAAATCTTCAAATACAGGGCGGGGGGGGGGGGGGGGGGTGGGGGGTGTCACAATACAGTTTCCAGTCTACTCCAAGTAGTTGTGGCCAAAGGGGGACTTCACACCCCTCTGCTAGAAATCCCCCAAAAGGCGTCTGACCTACCCAGCTCCCAGGCAGAACCCCAGACCGCAACTTACACCTTCAAAGCCCCGCATCTGTCCTTCCAGCCATCTTATAGCTTCCTTTTTCCCCTCTACAACTGGAAGGAAAGGCAAACCTGGAAGCAGGAAAAAGCCACCTGCGGTTCTGTTCCTAAAGGGGCTTAGCTGCGTTAAAAAGAAACTTTTTTTTTTTTCCCCGCCCAGCCTGGGTGGAAAAAGAGACATCACGCCACAAGGGTAGCCTGAGAAAGACCTCAAGGCTGGTCCTAAATATCAGTGTGAACCTACTCACTGATTTACATACTTTGTCTCCAAATTTATTCACTTATCTCTAATCTTTACTCACTTTCCTGCACTGAAAGGAGTTCAGGTATAACATGACATGAAAGCGACGATAAGGCTTACAGATTAGCCTTGGTTTGGGTCCAGCCAGCTTGGCATGAGCTGCCCGTGAGCACAGGCAGAAAAATTAATGTTTACTTGCATCCGTCCACAAAGATACATTCTTAGTTATATATACTAAGAGGATTACTCACAGAGTATCATTAATCATTTTTATCACTACCAAACATAGTATCAACACACACAAAAATGTGGCTCCTAATTGCTACTATGGAGACAAAGGAGCAGAGGAACAGGAGATGAAAATAAAGTACTAGGTGTCATTTCTGCTGTAAAATTATACGTGAAATAATTTCATTAATGGGTGATATCATTTATACAAGGTTCTAAGTGAATCTTAAATAATTATAACACCCAAACACAGTAAATCAGATTTTAAAATTTCCTAAGAAAAATGTTGTGGATAAACTTGCTAAAACATTCAATAATGGAATGAATTTATTAAAATACGACAATGCTGGCACTGCTTCAAATCAGAGCCTGAACTTGCTGCTACTATAGATTTAATAAGATTGGTGTTCTTCCCCACTAAGATTATCCATTTCTTCTGAACTCCTGTCTACTGCATATCATGTAATGAAATGACTTAGACAATCCACATATTTTTTGCAAAATATTAGAATCTGATTAAATTAAGTTAGTAATGATACATCGTACTTGAATTATTTTATGCATGACACATATCATTCAAAGCAAGCTCTCACACTTTGGGCAAGTGAACTTTCTGCATCTAACAGGAACCTCCACAGAGTTTTATGAAAGTTAAAATTGAAAACATTATGGTACTTTAATTTTAATAACATTTTAGCACTCTTATCGGTTGGCTGCTAATGTCTGAAGAGTGGATTACATTCCTACAACTGCTGATGCCAAGCACTTTCTCTGTTTAACACATAACCATATTTAACACACTAGTCCGCTATTTTGGCTTTATTGAAACGTGCACAAAATTCCTTTTTTAGCCACTGAGGAGACTTGGCACCAATTATAAAAGACTTATTGATCCAGTACTAACTAGAGTACATTATAAATAGCCAAGTGCCAAACAATTCCTTTGCACCAGATTGTGATTTACAAGTAAGGAAAGGAAACTGGATTATTAATTATATTCAAAACTCTAAGCTTTAAAAAGTTGTGTATTTATAATTAAGGTCTTGCAAAATAAATACTCTTTCCCTAATTGAGACAGGCTTTTATACCAAAATCTTTTCTCTAAAATAGACACGCACATACCCTATTCATTAACAGAATGCTGAGTTCAGCTTTAAAGAAAATTCTTGTATTGGAAAGTGTTGCCACTCTCCCCCCCCGAAAAAATCCAAAAGGCAACTTTTAAATTGAAATACTTAGAAAAAATTTAATTCATTAACATCTGATGCTGTATAGTTTTGATTTTTAAAAGTGTGTAAAAACTTAACAAATATGGCCTGTTCTGAATTTCTCCCCCCCCATATTTCTTTGCGTCTATCCACGAGGACAAGTGCTTATAAGACATATAACAGGAGTGTGTCACTGCAGTATAATTCTAAGGGATGATCTTAACCCTATTATCTTTTGAATGGATTGCTTGGGATAGGTCACAGGTAACATGAAGCAAGACACTTGAACTACAGCAGCGCAGCAGAACTGGTCCGAGGATCTGTGTGGGATGCAATGCTCAAATCTACTAAAGGCCACTTCCATCGCATGAAATTAGCCTGGGTAAAGCAGCAGTACTAGAGCTCAGAGGATGACGTCTATTAGCCAAGGCTACACGCTAACAGTCAGCAGGCTCAACCTGACCATGAACAATTGCGATTTCATCACTGACACAACCAAAGTTCCCAGAGTTTATTCTGTTAATTTATAAGGGAATTACCAGAACATTGGGTGGTAAGAAGGATGTGAATGACAGCAGCAAGCTTTTCCAGAAACACCTACTGACACTTTGGGTACAGTTTCAAAGTCACCATACAGAGACTGGTGTCCATCACAAGATGTCAAAAGATAAATCAGACACTGAGACGCAAGAAAAGGGATACAAATAGCACAAAGGAAGAGGAAAGTCATATTCAAATGAGCAGGGGAAAATAATAGCCTTTCATTTATAAACTTAATTTTCTTTTTTTTTATGCAATAGAAAAAAGTTCTCCTAGTGGTAGATACATCCTGCATCTTTTCAAAAGCCAATGTAAAATTTCTACAAGCAATAAGTCACTCCAAAAAGTTCACTAACAACATAGGGGTGTGTCTTTTAGAGGTCCAGCTCCACAAGATACATGTCAACAGCCAAGTAACGCATAGCTTTATTTCATCCCCTAGGTAGACAAAGTCTGTAGAAAATATAAGACAAAAAAAGGTTGTGTAATTTAATATGTATGGTTACTTGAAATACACCAATTATGTTAAATACATTTATAACTAGGCATGCTTCTGCATTTGGGGTCTATTTAAAACCTTATTAGGAGCAAAGGACACAGAAGAAACAGTCTGTTTGATCTGTTTTGAAGCTATGGTAATAGGAAACAAGTTTTCCTGCGACGTCTCTCAGGACCATCAAATAGTCCTTTTTTTTACTAGAATAAATAGGCAGCCATATCTGAAGCCCTTAACCTACTGCTCGCAAAGAAATCTCCCTTGTAGACACAGTTGTTTGTTAAGACTAAGCCTAGTTCATTTTCCAGTCGTATTTCAGAGATAAGCAAAAATTCTAGAAATAAAAATGTCTAGCAGGTAGTTTCATTTGTCTCTTATTACAAATTCATATTCAGATATGTTAATATAAAGATGTACAATATTACATACAGGGCATAAAACCTGACATCGTGACACTGGTGGCTGAACGGTTTGCTTATTGTAGCAGCTCTTATTCAGCTATTTTCTAGTGCTCTCATCAGTCTTTTGTGTGAAAGTCTTTGGTGAGAGTGGAGTCTGAACTGATAAGGCCTTGGAGACATAATCACTGGCCCTCATTTTCCATTGACAGCCCCACACAGCCGATTCACAAACATTTTCATATTAATATTGAGCAATTTCCCTACATTCTAATCCATCAAAGTAGGCTATTAATCCTTCCCCCGTGCTCTTCTCTATTCAAATGCTAACAATTTTCTTCTCACAAGCTAAAACATTTGTCCTACAGCCCCTCACACAAAGACACTGTATTGTCAGCAGTGATTGATCAGAGTATTAATATGAGGGATGCAATGTACATTGTACCAATGATACCGCACGTATGTGGAGGAAAAGGTCTTTTTTAAAGGATAAACCAAATGCAAAATATAAAGTGTTCCTTGAGAAATTATTAAAGTGTTATGAAATTTATGAAGATTTTCAGAGATGTAAAATGCTTCTGAGTTTGGAATGCAAAATAAATGGCGGGGATGCCCTGTGTGTCGGGACCCGGCGGGGAGCAGCCTGCAGCTGGCACTGGCTCGGGGGCTCTTAGGGCAAACAGCAGAAGAGCTACCAAAAGCCACTTGCCCTCTAACGCCACATTTTATACAAGTCGGAAAAAACACCAAACACCACCAAAAAACCAAAAGATCAGGTGACGATAACTCTTTAAAGAGAAAACCGTCTCATCTCCTGGGCTGGAAAAATTACACAAGTCCAGAAAGCACCCCCAACCCCTTGGCCAGCGGGTCCCTTTGCTGCCGGGCCACCTGGCAATTCCCAACATCCTCATGGATGGCCAGCAGCTCTCCCCTGAGCCTGGGGCAGGCAGGGCCACCCAACCGCTACCCAGCTCGGCCTGCGGGCCCTCAAATACCACAGCACCCCAACAGTGGTGGTGAAGGGCAAGGGCATCCGATGGATCGTTCCTTGCACCCTAGTTTCAAATGATTTGGGGTTATTTATTAAAAGAAGGATACGCAACCTTAACATGCTTTATGTGTAGTCTTAACGTGCTGTAGGCCTTCCTTGGGAAAATACAGCTTAAGCAGCGGCTTCTGCTGTAAGTGCGGAAGATGAGCGCAGAAAGAAGCAGCAGAAGGGGGACAATCTGCAAAAGACGGGGTTGTACAAAGGTGGATACGCTGTCTGCAACCAGAGCAGGGCCCAGGGTGCCAGGAGGCCTGAGGGAGGGAGGCTGTGGATGCACAGAGCTTTTAGATGGCTGATACACCTTGGCACAAGTTGGAGTCATTTCAGGGACGCTGTAATTTACGGCAGGTTACAGTGGTTCTTGGCAGAGAGCTCGGCTCTTTGCAGTCAGAGCCCCCCACACCTCAATGCACCTCCTCCTCCTTACCGGGTGCGGGTAGAGGGAGAGACGGTGCCAGGTGCTGTCAGCGAGTCAAAGCCATCAAGTTCAGCCCCAAGTCCGCCCTTGGATCACTTTGCTGGAGCTGCACAAAGCAATTTAAAAGAACCTGCAGCTGGATGGATGACTGAGAGAAATCCAGACCTCCTCAAATATCCAGCATGCGTTCATCCATAAAAAGGAGCAATTTGCTCATTTCTAGTAGCACACGCTATGGGGAGGGGGTGTGGTAGTGGTGGTGTGTGCACGCATGCGTATGGTTAAATAACCCCAAAATAGGATAAACAAATGCAACTGCTTAATACGCTGAAAAATTCAGCACAACAACATTTCAGTGCAAGTATGTGAATGTTTGAGGCTGGAGGTTTAAGAGACACGCTGTATTTAAACACGCGCAGATGATGACATTAAGCATCTAGTGATATCACAAATCATAAGCTGTATTTTTTGCATATTATTCTATTAAAATTAATTTTAAATTTCTTCTTCTTCTTACATACTCTTTCCTTTTCTGAAGAAACAAAGCAAGACTAAAATCAGCAGGGGCGTTTGATACCCTAGAATGGCAGAGCCTAGTGACCATATGAAATCACATTGCTGGATTTAACACACATCTCAAAGGAAACCATTCCAGTTCTGAGCACCCTCTGCCATCACATTGGCTACCACGAATGAGCACCTGCGTGCCTCCCTACAGATCAGGGAGACAGTGGGAGAGGTCCCTGCTAGTTGTTAAAACGACGATTGATTTATTGATCTAAAAACCTGACTTGCTCAGGCACCTATGTAGAAAAGACAGAAAAATAACCAAAACAAAACAATGTGGAGAACAAATTTCTTTTCTAGGTATCTAAACTGTGATGGGCTCAGAGAGACCTGAATGTTACTGCTGCTTCCCAGGATGAACTTGCTCTGGGCACAGAGGACCCCACAACATTCGTTTTTAAAACCTCTATATTTTTAAAGAGCCTGAGGTTTCTATGCCACAACATCCTGTTTCTACACCACTTACCTTTAGTACATTATATCTTTACAATGAGTAATTAAAAATATTTGTACTTTAAAGTCACTTAGGAGCTCTTCCAATTACTTACATTAGTATTCTGGCAAACAGTCAAGCCTTTTTAATGTTGAGTCAGACTCCTGAACCCACATCAAAAAACTGTCCAAACAGCAATTTTGCTTTTTGCTACTTCCAAACAACTAGAAGGGGTACCACAAGCTCTCCAGCTGTAGGAGGGAACAGGAGACACTTCTGCTGCCTCACAGGAATCTTTCCTGGGGCAGATGACGTTCAGCGCTGAAACTGCAACGCACGGAGTCCCACCTCCAGCACCTAGAAATGGTCCTCAGACCCAGGAAATAGGGCAAGAGGCTGAGGAAGGAAGTTGTTCTCAATTATGCCTGAGGCCAGTAGATCCACAGGATAAGATGTGCAGAGCTGTAACTCTGTTTGGAGAGGGCTCTGACAAGGAACCACCAAACTGCCTCCATGAGCAGAGCTGATGACTCAGTGCATCAGTGCTGCAGCAGCCGTGTGAGTCAGTGTCCCAAAGAGCCATGAGGGCGTGTGCTGGATAGGCAGTCTTTGGGATGAGTTTTAAAACAACGGCTCTGGCCGCTTTGTGTTGTGGAGCGTCTCATAGCAAGTTTATATAAATAAGAGCGTTAACTCGAGTTGAAATATGGCCAAGACATCAAGGTTAAGCTTCCACTGATATAAATTAAATTGGATAAAGTATTAGTCGTTTTCTGTCCCAAGCTGTTATGCATCGTGATATACATTATGGAAGTAGTACTTTTAAACCCAGAAATAGACTGACTTCAGTTTTAATCAAAATAATCTTTATTTTGTAATTAATCTATTATGTGCCAGAAGAATGATTCGCTTGGTGTTCATGCATGAGCGTTATACTGTTTATGAAATCCCAAGCTGAAAACGGTTTGCTAAGGTTGCTCTTGTGCAAAAGTTAAAACCCAGAATTACATAATTATAAAAATCAGGTCTCTAATATATTAAACAGAAACAGCAGGAAAAAACAGACACCATCTACTGAAGGGCTTCTTTTCAAAACAATGCACGTGCACAAAAGCCCCCACAGATCTCGCAGCTCAGAGACCTTAACATTTTAATAAATTTCACTTAGAAGGCCACATAAAGAACATGGAAACCTCGATTTAGGGATTCATGCTTTCACTCTGTGCCTTCCACAGTCACCTCAAACAGCAGGAGAGTTTTTCCTAGCTGCTCTCCCACGTCCATCAGCAGGTCAGCACACCACACCACCGCCTCCACTGATGCCCTCTCCTCCCTGGCAAGCTATTGCCCCCCAGTTCAGCAAGTTTCAGATCACACTGCAGAGATTGTCTTTAACTAAACTTCCATGCAACACAGTTTTTCTTGTTCTCTGATGAGGCAGGAGGTTTTTTCCAAGACAGAACCGGTTCTATTTTAAACAGTTTAACGTCTTCAAAATTGTTTTCAGCTACGTTGCAAGTGTTCTAAAGCCAAAGTAAGTGGAGTTTACAATCATCTCTGGAGAAAGACTGCCATTAGGAATAAAGCATGGGTTTATCCAGTTTTCATATGTAAGTCAGATTCACTTTGTCAGCCTCGAGATTTGACAAAGTATAATTCAGAACAATTCAAGCTCACCTTCCACTGGACTGAGTAATCAGATTAGACGAGGAAACGTACCAGTGGCTCTTGAGAACTTACTGCAGTACTCCTTAGGAGTCTCACAGTGTACATGCCACTTCATTTTCTCAGTACTACATGGCTGTCATATATAATTGTGTACACACAGTAACATCTCACAAATTTCCAGGAGTAGAAGCTTGCAGTTTAGAAACAGAAAATCTTGAGTTTTAAACTTGCTAATGTTTACAAAGGCGATGCATAGGCTATGGAACAGAAATCAGAAGTGTGCAGGCTGTGAGAGTGTTCCAGCACGCAGACAGCAGCTGGTGTCATGTTCCTTGACCCTTCTGCTGGCAGCATTGTTCCTAAAAGACACTGCCTCTAAGGTGATGTCTCAGCATTGCATTCTTAATTAGTTGATTTTTTTGACAGTGGTGCTGCTTCCTAGATATAATAGAGTAGATGAAAGACCTTTAAAGGTACCGACTATGACACAGTTTAATTTGGCTAAAAGATAAGATGTGGATTTTTTTTTTTAAATGACAACCGTATGAATTCATTCAGTGGTATGGGAGGTAGAATGGCAATTAAAAACAAGTCAGGAAGCACAGGTTTATTTTAAAGTTAAATTTCTTACAAAAATACTAATGTATTCTTTTCTACAAGGATATCACCATAGATTTTAGCCTAAAAATTAGCATACGCTGAAGAGAGACTACAAATGCAATTCATTGGAAATACTCATACGCTGATATTTGCAGCTGGATTTTTTTTGTTTTGATTGAAATTTTTCCCTATACCTATGTTCAAATGTATTTTTGCATCACACGTAAAAATATGATAACGTTTCTGATAAAAAAAGGTATCCTGTTATGTGAGTTAATATAATTCTGAGAAGAATGACTTTGACCAATTGGTGTAGTGGCTCACTGCACTAGTGAACAAGGTTTTCTGCATCCAGTGGTCCAAAGTCTGAATGCTATGCAGGCTGAATAAGGAGATGAATTTAAAATGTGTAAATGACAAGTTTGAAACTTGACTGGATCAGACAAAAGATGCTATATTTAACACTTCATCCTCTAGTTTTAGAAGACCTTATTTTTAATCAGTTGAACAGAATATTCAGAAGTGGCTCACAACTGTCTTTGAGCTGTTCAATTTTTCCTAGGTCTCGAACTGAAAACATTAAAAAGTGGGTGATGATAATTAAACTAAAAATATATCTGAATATCCTGTAGGAAGATTCTTAATTACAAGATGGAAAGAGTAAAAATGAATGGAAAGAAGTTTTGAAGAACAGCATGTGAAAAAACGTGGTAATTTACACAATCGAAGTATTTTATAGAAGGCTAATCAAATATTACTCAATTTATCTTTGATCCTTCTGAAGTGCACCTTAGGGTCTGCTTAGTACAGTACTTCAGTCACCTTCTTGTTTGACTAAGGGGGAGTGTGGCCTTTTTATTTTATTTATATTTTACAATATGGAAAATATCACGCCACAATAAAGCAATCAACCAGTAGCCTGTGTGCTCCAGTAACTGGAAAGGACAGAAAGTCAGTAAGTAGATAATAATTCAAGGTCAAACCTTTCTAGCGTGGTGCCAGAAAAAAAAGCAAACAGTGAGGGTTAGCCAATACTTCACAAACACTTGTTTAAGGATTTCCTAATTACTATAAGTGGTTCCTCTGGCCCTGGCACTTAAAAAGGCAGCTGTATATGCATGATGTCATCCCTTCTTCCCATTATCTCTGCAGTAAATTTAGAGGATTAAGAAGCAAGCAAGACTAAATAGTCAAAATAATGATAATGATGATTTTTCATGTTTCCTACCATTAAAAATTGATTACAGAAAAAAAGGCAACATGGGTGCAATTAGCTATCAAACTATATTTGAAAATTTTTGTCGAAAAAAAAATCAGAAAAATGCCATTACCCTTCACATACTTTTGTATTTAAAGACACATGTATGCAGCATGGCCACATCATAGCACAGTTCCCATTACCTTACAGCTTTAAAGATATGGATATAAATCACAAGTTGATCAGCAAAAAATAAAATCAAGAGCCTTAAATCTCCTGGAGCAAATTGTACAGCTAATGTTCACTACCCTGGTATGGCTATGCCAGTGCATTTTGCTGTTCGTGGCTGGAACACATAATTCACAGAGTTTGTAGTTAGGACACTGCGAGAGGTGCAACAACAGAGATACTGTAATATTTGCTTACTGGGACACTGCAATTAATACACCAGCTGACACAATCAGGGATTAACTGCATTCTATGCACCTCGATCAGCAGTATCTTGCCAAAACAGATGATGAGTTTTGAGGGCCTCCACAGTAATCTGACACTTCTGATTAGTAATCCTGGTTCCCCTCTCCTTTACTTGCAACTCTGCCCTGCCCTTCCCCTTGAGATCATCAGACCAGACCTCTTATTTCTGGCAAGCGATTATCATTTCCATGAAGACTTTTAGGATCTTCTCCTTACCCATCGTGGTATAGAAGTGTATCTCCAAGCACATCACTGTTTGTAAGCAACTTCATACTTAAAAAGCAGCTCCTCGAATGCTTCCTTTCCTTGCTTTCTAGAAATACTCTTGTTAACCTCTGGATCTTTTTCACAATTTTTAAAAAAATTATTTTATCAAGTGCCACAGTCGCTTTACAAGCCCTGCTCTTTGCCTCTGTGGGAGGCTCCGAAAACCTAGCTTTGC
This sequence comes from Astur gentilis, assembly GCF_929443795.1. Classification (NCBI taxonomy): domain Eukaryota; kingdom Metazoa; phylum Chordata; class Aves; order Accipitriformes; family Accipitridae; genus Astur; species Astur gentilis. The sequence goes on along the minus strand of NC_064886.1, from coordinate 25,700,366 downwards.
TGGTGCAGTCCCTACACCTGATTTTCCATTAGGGGAAACTTCTGCTCCACATTTACTCATTTTTCTGTTCAATTTCTATTCGGTCTTGAAACAGGAGCCAGTGAAACGGTGGTCCTGATTTGATATTGGCAACTTACACAGCCTCAGTCTTTGGCTTGATTATTGTATGGTCACCCTTTCTTTTTTTTCTTTCTTTTTTCCTCCTCCTTTTCTTAATTCACAACTCCAGGTTACCAATTCAGCCAGTTTGCCCAGTAGAATTCCTCTCCCACATGTCCATTTCTAGCGGGAGTATCTGAATGCTGCCAGGAACAGCCTGTTTTAATAACACATCAGAAGTTCACATCAACATTATAAGTCAATCTGGATTTGTCCTGTTGCCTGCAGCTTCAGATATATCTACTAGTCACCATTTTAAATTCTGTACTACATGTTTTCCACCTAGTGAAAAAGCACTCAGTATTTTTCTTGGATTCGAATTATTTTACACCCTGAAACTACCAATATTATTTCCCAACTGTCACTGTCTCCAAGCGTAAGGACAGGTCATTGTAGCTTCTACCACGGACTCTTTTAAGTAGACACCTGGTTGTTGTGAAGTCAATCCTTGACTCCAGGTATGTACAGTGTCCAGTGGTACTCTCTTGTCTAGAAAACATCATTTGGTCTGGGTCCTGCATGAGAAACATTCTTTTTTTTTTTATGCCAGGAGATGCTGTTAGTGTGTATATGAGTACCTTCTACCAAATAAAAAGAATGTTGTGCTATTCCCCTACAAAGGCGAGATTTTCCTGAAATCAAAAGCTTCTATTTTAAGTGAAATCCAGTTTCTGCATCCATACTGGTGCACACCCACTTCATCGGGAGCAGCGTGGAACACTCGCTGCTATACCACTCACCATTTCCCTTTTCACAGGTGACCGTGGGCAGCGCCTGCACGCAGAGATGCTACCACCTATCCATGGAAGTACTGCGAGCACCTTTCACTGCAGCATGAAGGCGGCAGAAAGCAACAGAGTTGTTGCTGCACGTTCACCAGATTCACTGAAGCCACTGGAAGCTTTTCTATTGCCTTCCAGGAGTTATGGATCAAACTAGAAATTAATTTCTAGAAATGAATGGCATGAGACTCAGGTACAGGCTTTTAGAAACAACCCAAACTAGCCTGTGTTTATTCATTCTTACAGTACAAGCCATCTTGCTTCCTCAGATAACAGCACACGCAACTTTCGCGAAGCCCAACCATCATCCCAGACACACTGTTTTACATATGGTAACTCGGCAAAAAGAAACAAAGGAAAATGAACGCTGCCATGTTCCAGTATGAAAATGAAATGTCTTACACAGATGCACATGCCATAACTGATTGCTAGGCCTAGTCTGACCTTCTGCACCACAGATACTATAAATATCATCCAGCTTCCTTGTGCCCTGTTTTGACGAGATGCATGCACAAATCCAAGTGGGAAAACACTTACACATAAGCTTTAGGACATGTTATGCACAGAATGACTTCTGCTTTTTATGCTCTTTCAACATATAAAACTGCCTCTGCAAGAAAACCTCATACTTCCAGAGCTGCCAGAAAACATATTTCTAATAAATAAAATATTCTGCATGTGGAAAAGCTGGAGGATACATGCATTTCACAGCTTCATGGCTCTAGTACCTACCCAGTCTCCATCTCTGATGTTCTTGCTGCTATTTATCAGACATAGCTGAATGTGGCCAGTATCCTTCCTGCCCTGAGGCCAAGATCCCACTCTAACTTGGAGCAGTGGTCAGACAGCTCTGGAGGTGGCCACTGCTCTGCAGAAGGATCACGTGCAATCGCTGCAAACTAAAGGTGAATCAACAGACCCTTTACCCATTATGGCAGGGTGGTTACAAATAGGAAACCAAAGGTGTAAGTGAGAAAGCCGCAGTAATCCCAACTGAGCTCTGCTCAGACAAGAGCTGCAGTACAGGGTCCCTTCTGTAGACAATAGCAAAATAGTAAATACTAACAGAGAAAACAGAAAATATAGGGAAAATGGAAGCAAGGGACAGGCAGGCATGCAAGAACACCGAGGATAAGACAGGAGATGAAGAGGGGTCAGAGAGATGAAGCTTGACTGAAAACCTAAGCATAACACATGGAAATTACACCACATGACAAAGAGAAAAAAAAAAAGGTGTGGTATCAATTGACATCATCTGCCACTAAATAGACGCATTTAGGGGATACTATTTCAGGTTAAGCAATGTAAGAACATTCAAGCTCAGAAGAATACAGAATAAATTGTTCCTGCCCTAAGGAAAACACAAATTACTCAGTCTAGCACAGTTTTGTTCAGACATGTCAGAGGCAGAGGAAGGACCAACCCCTGTACTACCTCCCCACCGCCTCTTTGCTCAATTCCTCCTTATACAACCATGATTGTCCTGCTAATGGAGTGGAACCTTGCCAAAAGCATTTAACTGGTGAAGAATAAGCGAAAAGGCAGGGAAATTAACACACTGAGGTGGTATTAGGAAAAACCAGATCTTTCTCCAGTGATCTGGTGTGAGGTATGCCTCAGAAAAAATAAGTTTGCTGGTAAATTCACACTGGTAATTTAGGGTGTATGGAACTGCTTTAGCCATCACCCAAAGGTCAAGAACAGTGTAATCAAGAGCATAAACCAGCACAGCAAGGATTACTTTTATGGTGCATAAACAGAACTAGTAAGACTCCACAGCTCCTCATGGAGAGTAAGAAAGGGAAAGTTTTATGCTATAATCCACCTATGCCAAATGACATGTTTTCAATCCAGCATCCAAAACATTTAGCTTATCCCTTTGCCTTCTCTGGCTTTGGATCTCTGTGTTGTACCATCGCTATCTGATATCTTAATGGATGCCATTTTGGCAGAAAATAAATTTACTCTGAAAAATTTCCGTGCCAGACACTTTGGGAACTGGATGGCCAGCATTAGCTTAGCTGAAAAATAACTCCTTAAAAAAACCACATCGTGTGAAATAAGCAGATTTTCAAATTATACAGTCCCTGCCATAACAGTAATAAAATAACAAAATTAAGGGTTTTTTTTTATTGTTATTTATAAGTAACTGCTTTCTTCTACCTTTTATAATGTCCACCTCTTAGCATAACAAAGCTTTTCATAGCTTACTAATGGCTCCCTGTCACTAGTGCTGAGAACTATTATCACTGCTCTGCCCCTTCACATGGGCCTTTCAAACATCACTGTTTCACTTAATTCTTTCACCTCCTTCAGTTCAAATGCAATAAAAACCTTTCACTGGCTGACAACTAGAAAGGCAGAACAGCCTCCAACTGCTGTATAATTCAGGAGGGCTCTTTCTCATTTTAATTGGCTGCCTAATTGGAATGTTTATGGGTTCTGCGATAGCTTGGGATGAAAAGGCAGGGTGAGCAATTATGTGCTCAGCATTCCTATCTGGCAGAGTTAATAGTTTTTTTTAAAAAAAGCTAAAGTTCACTGGAATGCCATGTTTTTGTTCTCGAAGAAATACCTTGATTTGAAACAATGTAATCCCCAAGTCAGAAATTATGTCAAGCTGTGCTTATCCAGTAGCAAGTTTGAGCTTTTGGAAGCCTCTTTGCTCCTTTTTGATGTTAGCATAACATGAGGAACAGGAGGCTATCTGGTGGCTGTCAAGTTTTTAACTGCTTGCTCTCTCACTGGCTGGAGATAAGATGTAAGCAGAGCACTTGATGGACTTGATTAATTCTCTGGAACGAAGGTTTGTCTTTCTTGGCTCGATGAATGACTTCATTCTAGTAGATGAGGTCACCCAAGTCAAGGCAATAAAGTTTCTGATATTCACATGAAAGCTAGTTTTCAAAGCTGCCAGCCCCTAAAAAGAGAAGCACAAGTGTTTTCTCATTTACCTACGTTCTAGTGGCAACATCCAGCCTGCTGCCCTATCTATCCTTTCCAGCACAGGACTGTGTTTCAGCTGAAGAGTACTTCTAACACAAGACAAGATTTAAAGAAAAGAAAAAGAAAAGAGAAAAAAAAAAAAAAAAAAAAAGACATGCTTTGTTTGAAGAAACAAAGATTTTTGTGAAGTGATTTGTCAAAATGCCAACAGGAAGAGAAAAAATTACTTTCCAGCTTTTTAGCCTGACCAATACAGTTGCATTTTCCTTGACTCCCCACGCTGCCTCTGCGCCATTCCAGCTGTAAACCTCTGGGGGCAAAGAGCAGCTCTGTGGTCCCTTGTACAGTGCAGGGTGCAGCTGCAGTCGTGTTTCGGAGCGAGAGAACCCAAGTGCTACAAACACAAGCAATAAACATGGAAGGATGCTGTGCTCTTTGTGGTACTTGTACTCTTGCGTGCTTTGAGTTTTAAGGGTGAGTTTATGGACTATCCTTCACAAAGCAGACTCATCTTCTCCATCTTTCCTCTCTCCCTTTTAATGAATACCGTTTAGTTTAAAACCGGTGAAAACTAGTAAAAAGGGCTGACTTGCTTTGTAAATTTCCAAATTCTCACAACAGTTCGTACAAAGATCTCTATTCATCTTGTACTTATTGCTTTTCAAAACCATGCAAATGATAAATAGTCTCTCCAGTACTCATTACAGCCTAGCAAATTTAGTAAGCACCCCATACAACAGAATTCAGACTAATCTGATGTATGGTTTTGTTATTTTCGGATAACCTGAAATTCCTTGGGCTAGTATTAGGGATTCTAACTCATTGTACATTCCTCCTTTCCAGTTAAATTGTGTCCTTGCCTCTAAGTAACAGAAAACTCATAGTTCTGTGTATTATTATGGTCGTTATTCTAGCATTTGAAGCTTCTTTCTGGATCAGTCTCCTAACCCATACTTCTGTTCCTGCACTGCAGTTCTCCAGCATGTGCAGTTACAGCTGGAGCACAGGGTTGATGAAAGGACCATCCATCCCAGGCACAAATGCAACCAAAATGCCAGCCACAGCAGATGTGCCGAATCTCTGCTGGCTTGTGACACCACACAAGAAAAAAGGCCGCAAGCTACAGAGATTTTGGGGCACTGCGGTCTTTTTCTAAATGCTTTCATAGGTGCTGTGGAGAAATTAGAAGGCAGTTTAAATGTTCCCGTTAAACTACGGAGGTAGAATTTTACCCCAGGTTTTATTGCCCTCTGGAGTCTGGAAACCTGTGGAAGCAATGCCTTTTTTGAAAGGTCAGAAGCCTGTACACGTCAGAGAGCCCGGCTCTGCCTAGAACATACTTAGGAAATGTTGACCTGGCACATGCCAGGAGGGATTTCTGGCCGCAATAGTTCTCAAGAAGTTCTCTCTAAAGGACTAATTTTCAGATTTGCATGCATCAGTTTGGCATCCAAATGATACAAAAATAAAATATGACAAGCCATATCCTTGCCAGTATAGACGTAGTTAACCTCTAAGAGGCCAACCTAGCAATTAAATAAAAACCTCTTTCAAATAAGCTGGCAGGTAAACAACACCCACTCTTAAACTAATCTTTGTTCACATTTACCTAAAGATTATTACTTGCTGATATTAGGAATATCAGAGGAAAAATCTGATTCCTCAAGATGTCCATCTCATTTTATGGGCAGAGGCGATTCAGAGAAACCCATATGTTTGGTAAGTGTCCAAACATGTGGACGATTATGCAAACCAACAATTCTTTGAAGTATGCCGCTTTCTAAAGTCCAGGCTGAAACCTAAAATTTAATAATCAACAAAACAGGCAGGGCTAAGGCAGAAACTCTCTGCTAAACTCTGCAGGACTGGGATATGAGAGGAGGCGTCTCTCTGAAGTGACATTATAGACCCAGATGTGTTGTAAGAGAACAAGGGTCTGTCTTAAGATGGCCTGTAGACCCTGTGAACTTCCTTGTTTCGTGACTTTAAAGCAAGAAGAAAAATAAATAATGAAACACATTAAAGTCATTATTGTAGCTGTGTGCGCCTTCTAAAGTTTTGGTTTTTTAAAAGCTCCAACCTTTGAAAAAAGTGCCCAGTGAAATTAAAGGCAGCAAATCTACACTGAAATGTATTTTTTATATACTACCAAATTTACATGTGGAACTCATTGTCACAAGATATTATTAAAGCCAAGAGCTTAGCAGGATTCAAAAAGCCTTCGACATTTATGTGAATAATAAGAACATCCACAGTTATACCAGAAAGGAAAAAGACATTTATAAGCGATACTAAAACTCAGACTTGAGGGCAAAAGCCTATTGCTAGATGCATTGGTTTAGGGACAAAATCCCCCAACTGATACTTTTTCCGTAGCTGTCCATTATAGGTTTCTTTGGACCTTTCTGGTCCAAAGCATCTGGTGCAGACCAACGTCAGAGAGACCATCCAAATCTGATCCTGTCCAACAGGTGTTATGTCCTTAACCTAAAACTCTTTTTAATGTAAAGCTGTCGTGAAATATCTTGAAAAGACTGCTTATTCCTTGCCTAATCCTATAGCATTTGGCAGCTCTTAAAACAGGTAATGGATATTCCACAGCACTTAGTATATCCACAAAGAGGAGGGTGGTTATTCACAATATTTTCTTATGTCTTGTGCCAGGACCTTTTCTCCTTTAAGTGGCATCAGACTACACGGGTCCATATGTACATTCCACCCCAAACAAAACATTGTTCTACAAAACCTGAGTTTTGCAACACCACTGAAAAGTCTCATGATGTGGAGCGTGAGATGCCACTCCCAAATCCCAACAGAGGTGAGAGAGTGGGAGTGCTGAAGGAATCTGCAATTGTAAGCAAAGAAAGCCTTACCAGTGCTAAGGATCGACACTACAGAAAAGGTCAAATGAATGAGTGCTGTAAGGCTGTGAAATTATTCACTTTCCTCTATTAAACACCTGCAAGGCATTTACATCGCTAATGATCTGGAAATACATATTGACAAACATAGCATTTGCTACGAATAAGTATGTGCATGTGTGTGTATACAAGAGGAAAATTGTGGCCTCCTTCCTTTATCCATAAACTTTGCCTGTCTTATTCTAGCCATCATAGTTTGATCTTTGCTGATGTTTATTAAGTTTAAATATCAAATAAACTGATTTTTCTGCCTGGAATAAAATATCAGGAATGTGATTACATATTCAGAAGAAAAGTCAAAATGACCCTTAGAAAAGGAATGCATAAACTCCTAGCATTGAATTTATGCTACTTAGCATCACATTAAAAATATTCAAAATATAAATCAAAATTCAAGGGTATAACTTATATTCAATTTCAAATTTATGGCATTTTAAAATAGGATGATTTCCTCAAATGTGCAATAAATTTGGTTTTGTGGAATTGCACATGCCACCTTATCATGACAGTTGCTTTATCTACACAGTCCACTGAAGCCTAGTCACTTTATATAATCTGAATTCACAAATCAACTGTCGTCTTCACTTCACTGATTCATTGCTGATGGGCCTTTCACAAGGTAAAAAATCCTTTCCAAGTTGACAAGAGTAATAAATGGAGAGGTGAGAGCTGCCTCTCCATCCTGCTGTTCTATTGTGCTGCCGATAGTGACACATGGCAGAATAAGCTCATAAACCAACCTCATCTTTTGACCTCTGCAGAGTAAACGGAAACAGAGGGGCGTTTATGATGATGACTGTATTTAAAGACTAATAATGACTAGATAAACCTCTGAAATCTGACTAGCCCAACCGAAGCTTGGAAAAAGGCGGTGGTTTTCTGTATCTAGTATGATGCAAAAATGTTGAAAATGCAGCTATGAAACTTCTGGAATAACCTAGAGTACAACTCAGCTGCACCAGTTCATAAGATGCTTAATACACTCATATGCACACAAAAGCAATCTTGAAAAAGATTACTGAAAACGTAATTGGACTTTTTTTTTTTTAATGTTGTTCCAGATTAAGCAGAAACAACACACAAACCAACAGCTGAAGCAGAAAAGGATGGCATTCTAGGAATAGCAAAAGCATTTTAAGTTAGGAGACTTTCTTTGACCAATACTGCTCAGGAGAGAAAGATCAGGTGAATTAACAATAAATATGGGCTTGTATTATCCATAGCAAGTATTATAGTACTGAATTTCGATTTGTTAGGGATGTGTCTTTTTAGGAGAAACCATTAGCAATTAAACTTCATCATTTGCCTTCTCTGCTGAGGATAGAAGTTTTGTACAGTCTAACGAAGGACCTGCAGCAAAACCTGAGAGCTGTAAACTCAGCCTGTGCTATTTATTGCCTCATCTGCAGTATCAGCTGGGTCCCCAGTTTAGAGAGTACCAATGCACTGGAAAGTGGCATGATAATCAATCAGTGATGCCAATTTGAAGTCCTAGAACACAAACAGTTCACCTGGTCTGTACGCTTAGTAGTAGAAAGCCTTTTACTTCTATGTAGAAACAAATTAATACTCATTCCAGCCATGACAAATAAGGTTTCTTACTTTTCTTGCAGTAACGTTAAATACATAACTACACCAAATATATTTGAATTTTCAGTCATATGCTGTCTTGTTTTATTCATGAATATATCATTCCTTCTGCACTGGACAGAATGGCTTATCCAAATCTGTAGTCACTTCAAAAAACATCCACGGAGAGAGCTTTAAGGTGCAAGCAGTAATAGTAATCACTTAATCACCTAAACTTGGTGAAATCAAATTATGGAAACAAATCCATATAAAATCAGTAGAAAAGCTACAGTTTCAGTGGAAACTGGTAGTATACCCCAGCCTTGCAATAATATCTACTACTCTTGTGCACACCCCACTGCCATCCATGGACTGCTATACCAAGCACATGAAATGATTTTTAACTGCCTTTCTGCATTTCTAACATTCACTCAAATGGAAAAAAAAAAGTTATTTCTTAACTCTTTCTTCCAAATGCAGACTTTAACAAGTTAAGGATAAAATATTTTTCAAGTAACACAACCACTGTAAAATGTACATGAGCTAAAATAGAGAATAATAATAATAATAGCACTGAAGTCTCCAGATGCTAAGATGAAAGACTGATGCTCATACTAGTCACTGCTTCTCAAAGCTGTTTTTCATTCTAGAAGTAAACAAGTTCACCAGCAGACCTTCAGCAAACAAGAATTTACAGCAGCTTTTGGGAGAACTTTGCCATTCACATGAAACCAAGCCCCCTACACGACCACAGGTTTTCTGAGGTTCGTACACTGCCACTCTTAGCTTTCCCCAAAAGGGTGAATAATTTGCTACAAAAAAGCAGCAATCTTCTCCTAGAGTTCTAAATTAATAAAAACAGGAAAACGACATCAAGCAATTGATGCGTGACAAAATGAGGCTGTACTAAGAAATGAGGTCTCACATTAAACCAAGGACAGGGAAAAGCGTGTTTCACTTTCTGCCTCCAACTCAAACATCCTTTACCATCTTGGAAACATCACCTTGCACAGGGGATACCTCTCTGCTAAGTGCAGGCATGTAGCCATGGTGATTCAGCAGGGCAGCTCTTCTGGACATCAAGGGGAGCAAGAGGCATGGACCGGGAGAGCGATTCAGTCACCCCAAGGTTAGACCCTGTCCCCTTCCTGAAGCCATGCCTGGTGTTCTCCATTGATCAAAGAAAGTACCAACTTCTTAGCTTCTTAAACACGTACCTCAGTGAAGCACCTAAAGTTAGGTAGAAAGAATCCAGGACAAGTCTTTCCAGTTTGCTATTCCTAACATGGGTTTAAGAGCAGAGCACACCATAGCTGGGGCTCCTGGTCCCCTTGCACATGCTCCCACATCACACAGCACAGCCACCAGGCCGTTTTGTTGCCCCGTGGAGACTGCATTGCACCCATGGCAAGAGTCCTTAGATGACTTTCATGAAGATAATGGCAAATGTTACCAGGCTAGCTCGGATACTGCGGCCTACAGAGCTGTCCCCATATTTAAGATAAATATAAATCCTATAAATACGATGTAAGGGCCATTAAATGAAGCCGCGTTAAAGGCAATAAGTAGAGGAACTGTGGAACTGTATTTTTGTACAGTTCAGCTAAGGCCACATTCAACTCCCAAGATTTCTCTGAACAGTGGAGACCTTCCCACTTACCAACATGTAGATTATAATGTAGATTATTATTAATCTACATTATTACCATGTAGATTGGTAACAATCCCGCTTTTTGAAATGAAAAATATAATACATTGTACTGTTTTGCTCATGCATTACTTTTCATTCCAAGAAACATTAAAATATTTAAACTAGACATATAACCGGTTCCCCACTAGCAATGCATTTCTGCATAAGGTAAGAAAGCATCCTCGAAGGTGGAATGACACAACTGGTCAAAGTCTACAGGATACAGATGCAGGACATGACAAATTAATAAAAGACACTTCCATAACTGTGACTGATTTCATGATGATATTACAGGGTCAAGAATAAGCAGCCCCACAAAGAAAGGTCGTTTGTCCCTGCCTGCCCACCCCCCAAGTATTGTCTCCTACCCTCCTCAGGATCTGCTCTAATGGTATTGTATGAACCTCTGCAGACTTAGGCTAATATTTATAGGAAAAATGAAGTGCAGAATAGCAGTTTCCTTCATTAAATCTTTTAATTTTTATATCCATCAAGTTACAAGTTTTTAAAGTGACTGATGCTCCCGGTATTTGCTGGGCACAGCAGTACTGGAAATCCAAAGCAAGATTCCTTGCTCCTAGAAGCTGTGGTATCACCTGTTCCACCCTGATTGTGACCTATGATTTTGGGCATATATTTGGTTAATTCAAGCATTACAAACTCCAGTAATATCTGAACATGCCTGGGAATACACACACACACCTGGCTGAAAGTATTCTCTGGCCAAAAAAAACCAAAAAAAGCCACAACAAAACAGAACAAAATCTAATACACCTTACTTGCTCAGCAACACTGACTTCTGTTAGCATATTGTTATGCGGTGATGTGCTCTAGCTCCTCACCAAGGCTGCCTCAAAAGCCTATAAACACCACCACTTCTATTCTTATTTTGATAAAGGTCTGTAGAAGAAGCTGTGTTTGGAGCTGGATCAGGTTTCAGGTAGAGCTAAGGGTTTGAGTTACAAGCAATATACAGGCTAGAGGTCAGGCTCCAATTAGGACTGACACCTCATGAACTCAGGACAGTGAATTAACAAAAAATAACCTGAATTCAAGGAATTTTCACCATCAACCACAACTCCCCTATCACAATTTTTTGTGGCAACAGTTTAACTTCACCACCCAGCTCTGAGCTGTCCCTGGCTTGCTTCCCATGTGTCAGATGTTACAATTTACCATGCCAGGCCACTCCAGAAAGTTTGTAAGGTGAAGTTCTTTGTAAGGAAAAAAAAAAAAAAAAAAAAAAAAAGGAGAGGTTGTTTTGTTTGGGGGGGGATTATTTTTTTCTTCCCCAAAGCACTTGTCTTTACAGAAGTATGTAAAAGTCATTTGTTCATGCTGTCTGATTATCTCATGCAGTTTCATTTGGCTTAGTTTGAAAATCAGGTGTACAGTTTCATAATTAAATTATTCAACAAAACCTTGACTATAAAGCATTCTGCTAAAACTTAATTAAGAGTATGATTTGATAAAAGCACATTCTACAGTTTTAGTTTACATTCCCATATGAGTGGGGACGTTGTTATTTCAAGCTTTACACATTCTGGGCTTCACAGGGGGGGTGAGGGGTTGTTTGGGGTTTTTTTTCCCCCCCTTTTCCTTTCCCAAAGCTGATTTTGAATTATATAAAGACGTACTCCAGGCTTAGATCACATCAATTCATTAACTGTTGGCAACATTCAGTTCTGATTTAAACCGCGCACCCCCCCCCAAAAAAAAATCAAACTCAACAAAAAACCCAACCCTCAACAAACCTAACAGAAAGGCATCATGAAAAGAGCACTATTTCAAAAGTTGGCCCTTGTTCAAGCTGCATATGGTCACATAATCTTTTAAAATGCATGATTCAAGTCTCAATTTAATTATGTAATAGCACAAATGGAATTACACTGCAGATGAAGTGCAGTATTTCAGCTCAAACACATACTGGAGTTGTGTGACTGACCCAAGCTTATTTCATTTGGTCATTGTATTAGAGGGCTTAATTTGAATGCAAGCACACATAGCAAACAACAATTTCAATACAATACCTCCTCCTCTTGATCTAAATTTCATACTTGCTGGGTTGTGTTATGAAGATAATTTGTCAGGCAAGCTTGCAAAGATGATGACAATCCAGTATTAAGAAGCATGTTTTTTGAATTGTTTTATTTACCTCATGTATCTGCTTAAAAATGCAGATATACCTTTTTCCCATGTATGTATTTGCATGTGTGTGACCCTTAAGTGGCATAGTTATAGACATGTCTTGGGGAAGCAACAGGAAAAACAAGACTTTTCTCTTTCAACAAACTGAAAATGCAAAATCCTAATTATCTCATCCCTCAAGACTTGTATACTTTCTGTACTGCAATGCTGCATACTTTTCCCATCTCCCCATACTTTATCCTCATTTCCCCTCTCCTTTGACCTGTGCACCAAATGGTACCTTCTCATTTTAAGAAATAAGGCAGCAAATGTATGCGACCTGATACTGATCTTACTCAATAAGACCAGTTCACATATTGGAGCTATTTCTGGCTCTCTGCATACTCAAGCAGATGTTGGGCATCAAGCATGCTCATTTTAGGTTTTGAAGCTTTTTGTGTAAACCACTAAGTATTGGCTAGGTAAATCAATTTATCTCTATATTTAAGAAAGACTTGGGAAACTGTAAATCAGTCAGTCTAGGTCTGATACTATAGCAACCACATGAACAACCATGTTCTAAGCAATAAAAGGAATAAGAAAAAACCAAAAGAGTTTGGGATTCTCAAGAGCAAACAATATGAAACTAATTTGACCAGTACCGATGAAGAGTGAGAACCTGGTGTTACAATAGTTACAGCCACAAAAAAAAAATCATCGCAGTGCTCAGTAGCAGTCAGAAAAAAGAACACCAAGTATCAGGAATTAGTAGCACATGAAAGAAAATTCAAGATTTGCCCACATGTTGAATACTATGTGTAACGCTAGCATCCTCAGCTAAAAACACCAGCAACACCACACAACAAGAGAGATGAAGGGTTTTGCTAGAGGCCTGTAACAACTGTGGGTAGAGAGTGGGGATGGGGACGGATCCACTTTCCACTCAGCGGGAGGAGGAGGAGGAGAAGGAGGAGGAGGAGGTTGCGCATGAAGCTCATGAGCAGAGCCAGGGACTTCCTTGAGCTGAAAGATTTTAGAGAGTATAGGGGGATGTAACACATGTCCACCCTAGCCTTACTTCTCAACTGTTTGTGGCCACGGTTAGGAGACAAAATACTAAGCTATATGTAACTTTCATTTTTAATCAATAGGGCCACAAAAATTGTTCTTCTTTGACTGATCTCTAGCTTCTTAGATGCTGGGGAGAACAAGATGCAGATACTCTGGCTTCAGCATAGCTTCTGGCAGTCACTTCTGAAAATGCCTTGCAAGACAACTTCAGGAAACAATTCAGATTAAAATAATAGAAGGTTGGTACAGACCTGACTAAAAAAGTAGTGGTTATCAGCTTAGCTTTATGTTTGATCCCAGGGAGATTTCTGCCTTGGCCTCAGTTTTGCTCAATTATTTCAATAACAACAAAAATAAAAGAACAGAGACCATACAAGTAAACTTGAAGTCAACTGCAAAATATTATAGGTGAGAAATATATACACAAGTAAAAACCATTAATTACTTGTTAAGAAGCAGCACTAGAAAAAAACAAGGAAAAATTGAGAATATTTTAACTGGAGCATTGCATGTAGAGGCACAAAAAGTGCTTCCAGCACTTTGCCCATTATGGCTGAGGCTTCAGCTGAAATATTGCAAGACCCCACCCAGAAGAAATGAAAAACAAACAAAGTCCCATTATAACTGTAGATGACTGCCTACCTAACCACGGTCCAGGGCAACATAAAGCACATGAAACCATATTCTAAATTACACCTTGCTTCAACAGAGAACCTGAGAGCACAACCAGAGGTTTTACTCATTGGAAATCAATTCCATACTAGCTATGTTCTTGGAATATAGCTTCTGCCACTTTAGCCACTGCCCAAAATTGTTTTGCAAACTATGAATTTTGGGAAAATTACTGCAATATTATAGAGAAAAACATTGCACCAATAACACTTTATGTTTGTTTGATAACTCTAGAAAGCACTTATAGACACCATATCTAGTTGCGATTATAAAAAAAAATAATAAGAACATAGTTTTATAAAGCTTTTAGGATTCGTATGCACATTATAACTTGCATAAGCATTCCTGCTAACCACATCAAGGTGAAAGACAAAGCAGCACAAGAGTTTCTTAGATTAAAAACATGATTCTATGCTATACAAAGAAAGGTACCTCTGACAGAGATAGCGAAGTACAGATCTTGATATACAGGGCGCAGCAAGATCTCATCAGCAACAGTGAGTGCTGATCTGGTCACTAATGTTCTGGAGAGATGGGCTCCAACTAGGAGAGCTGAAGATCAAGAAAAGAGACCAAAGTCAGAGGAGAACAACAAGGTTTACCTTTTTTAGCCTACCAAAACAAAGTAGAGTGGATTCTTTCTGTAAACACCAGTGGGGAGGGAGCAGTAAGCAGAAAAGAGGCTCTAGGGAGGAAAAAGAATCACTTAATTGAAAGCACCAAGTACAAATCAGCAATTAGAAATGCCAGGAAATTGGAAATTAGAAAAAGGTCGTTAACCAGCAAAGCAGTGAGATCCTGAAACAGCTGCCAATGAAGGGGGGTTGGGGCACAAGAAACCAGCCTGAGGTTCAAGTAGAACTTGACAAATTGAGGAGGGGATTACATCATGTTATAGCTTTCAGACTTTCTTTCAGGCTTCTCATCCTGAGCTTTGAGATATGGATTTTATTCTTGGCTCTGTCCTGGACTGTTGGAAGAGCTCTTCTCTCTTCTGTGGAAGCCTCTACTTCCTTTTAAAATAATTGTTCTACTTTTACAGATAAATCTTTTCTATATCTAGTGTACTTGAGAAGTGGATCTAAGATCAAAAAGTATTATTTTAAAAAAATTGCACATTTTTTGTTTTCATAGTAGAATGCATATGTAACCAACAATTACTTCTGTTCTCTGCAACCATATCAACGTATGTTTTCTTTATGTCCCTCCTGCCAGAGGTTTCATGTGCAGACTCATACAGCCTGTGCTCCTCTTCTCTCCCTTTTCTCATTTCATGCCAGGTCTGTCACTCTCCTCCCTCTCTCCAAGTAACACATACTGAGGATATACTTTCTATGTAGCCTCATTTCCCTATGCCACTGTCCCTCATTCTCCATCCCAGGTTTCCCTCTGCCCCTGTTTCACCCCTCATGCAACGGCTTTATTTTGACATCTGATCTGTGTTCTTTCCCAACCAGCATTTCCTATTTCTCTTTCTACACTCCAGAGAGGAGACTGGATGGTTTTACTGGTTTTGTTGTTGGGCTTGGTTTTGGTGTTGGATTGGGTTTTGTTGTTTTTTTAAAAATAAATCCATGTAAATATTTTCAGACTGCTTTATAACAGACTAATCTGGAGGTGAAAAAATGCAGATGCCAAACATGAATGAAACCCATTTAGACAACCAAAAAATATTATATATATCAAAGCACAGCCCATGTGTTCAGCCAGATTCTGAAGTGCAAATTACCAAACTAAAAACATCCTCTAACATACTGAGCAGAACAGGCTGCCTGTTTCCCTCCTCAGATGTTTCCCCTACCTACATCCCACAAAGAGAAACTACCACTTCCACTATGTAGGCCTAATCTGCTCCCCTCTAGAGCCTTTTATCAGACATCCCGAAATCGGACACTAGAAAGATCATAGAATCATTTAGGTTGGAAAAAACTCTTAAGATCATCGAGTCCAACCATAAACCTATGGACTCAATGATATGGTTGGACTCGATGATTTTAAAGGTCTTTTCCAATCTAAACGATCCTATGATTCTTACACAGCCAAGTCCACCACTAAACCATGTCCCTAAGTACCAGGTCTACATGTCTTTTAAGTCCCTCCAGGGACAGTGACTCAACCACTTCCCTGGGCAGCCTGATCCAATGCTTGATAACCCTTAATCAAATCTGGACAGGTGACACAGTATTAATGATTATTATTATACAGGTGACAGAGTGGCCAAAATATTTCCATCGGAGTCTTCTCAACAAGGGTCTATAAAGCAAGACTCCACAGTATCCAAACTCAGGAAGATGGACACTGCCTGTTGTCACTTTCTAGTGTTTCTTGGTGCCTTAGATGATCTAGTTAAATTTTTCTTATACCTCTCACGCACTTTCTTTTAGTCAAAAAATTTTTAAGTGGGTAAGACAAGGCACACTGGGGACAAACTGATTTACCTAATAGCAAACAGATGGTCAATAAGAAATGAAGGAGGAAATCTTGAAGGATTGTGAACCTCTCTCCCTGTTATGTTAACCAATATGACGCTTCCCTCACCCATGGTTTCAAAGCCACGTTTAGATGTGTCATCGACAAATGTATTCTCATCATATCATCCAGATTTTTCATTTCAAAATCTACAGCCCTAGCATGAAATAACTGAGAAATTCCACATAATTAACCATTTACGTAAAAGGTCAGTCATGGGGTAGTTAAACCCGGGCACACTGTCCCAACTGATGCTTTTTACAGCTCAATAAAATAAGTGCCGCTGCAGCAAAGCAATCTAAAATAACATTTTCAAGAATTGCAAATGCAAATAAGTTTTTCCTGTTCTGGAACATCAATATAATCAAGTTCTCTTTGATTATACAGGATCCTGTAATCATAGCCCTCTGAGAATTTTTTTGGCTACTTTCAAAAATATCTGAAATTTACTCTGTAAAATTAATGCACAGGATCTGAAAATTCTACCTTAGCAAATACAAAAGGCCATTTGATTAGCTACAAATAAAAGCCCCTTGAGCTAAAATGAATAAGGTTTAAGCTACTTCAAATTATTTTCCCGCCTGATAAAGCCATTATCACATTTAGAGCGTTTACAATGCAGAACTACATTCCTTTGATCATCTTATAAAATTAATTGATCTTGCTTATCTATTGTACTATTTTAAATCATTTTAATTGAGGACATTAGGAGAAGTAATGGTAACAACCAATGCATTTATTAGCTACTGACGTTCAAGGCAGCAATGTCATTTTCATAATCTGAATTTCTCTATAACAAAATTCCATTCTTAATGGAATTTACATATAGATCACCCCCAGCCACAAATAATTTACTATTACTTTAAGTCCTAAAGGACAGGCAGAAAAACTGTGAAAAATCACTCCAGCCATACTTAATTTTAATTATTCTTTTAAATCAGATAGAGACCCTGAAGTTAAATTCTCATAATTAAATAGAAATTAAAAGTTTCTAAAAGCCTTATTTTCAACTCCAATTTTAAATGCAAATGAACACATAAGAAAATTGCCCCATGAACAACTGAGTGATGTTCATCTACAACGTTTTGTTCCACAGCCACAAAACTCCTCCATCACCTCGAGTGCCATGGAAGTCCTCACTAGTTAAAGACTACAAAAGGCTGGGTGCAAGATCCCAATATTAACCAAAAGCCCTGACTATTTACGAGGGCTGCCTTTGCCAGTGTCTGCAGAACTGCCTGGCTTACCTTGAAAGAGTCCTAATGTTTCCGTAATAGATTATGAGTTTGTATGGCCCACTGTGTCACAGATAAACTGTACCCATTTGAAAGAGAAAGGGGACTTTCCTTCCTAATAAAGGAATGTGACATCGCCCATTCGGTTGAAATCTTTGTTGATACAAAGTGAATTGTGCTTGGGCTAAAGATCCCCTTGAAAACATGCTTCATCTCCAGCCTAAAGCTATCTGCCTGGCCCACAGGGTTCTAAAATTAAAGAATACACACTCATTTAATCAAGTTAAATATAATGTTCATCAGCACAAAAGCTAAGTATAGATACGCTGCACAAATACACACACAAAAGATTGTGCCAGCATGCCACTGCATGCTTGGGAAACAGGTTCAACTCTCTTTGCCATGAAGCTGTTGCACTGCTCCAGGACAGTCACTTAGGTCACGTCTATGCTGACAATTGCCATCAACCACCTTTCAGAATCACCAGCCTTCTCTTCCATCACCTCTCTATATCAACCACTGGAGGCTATCTGCTTCAACCCCAAAATGTCTGTTGATCTTCAGGAAGAGGACCTACTGCCTTCTTCCTCCTTGCCTCCTGCCTTGTCAGGTCAGTAATTCCTTGTTCCCAGCTCCTTGTCCTTCTGCAGCTCCATTTCCTTTCTCCACTGCCTGAAAGAAACAATTCTAGAAGGGAAGACAAGCCAACAGGCAATTGCTCGGACAGCTGACACAAACTAGCAGCATAAGGTGGGTGTCTTTGACTTAGGCTACAAAATATAATAACACATGAGGAAGACTAATCCTGTGGCTGTGGTGATGGAGGAGACTTCAGATCAGCATAGATGCATCATTTTTCCCTCTGTGCTTCCATTTCCAAATTATAAAATGAAGGCAATAACATTTGCTGGACCGTAAACACATTACATACCGAGTTTTAGGTGCTCGGTTACTTTCTGGTTTTGACCATCTTTGCAAAAGTAAAGTGATTGTATATGTAGGAGGTTTCTTGCAGTGGCCTGTCAAACTAAGTTCTGCAGTATAGTTGCTCCTGTGTGATAGGAGCAACATATCAGTCTGCCACCGTGTAACAGTGCTGAGGTTGCTATAGACACAGTAACACATTGAAGGTTTGCCTCTACTATTTCTACCAACAAGGAGAGGAGCTTGAACAAAACAACTGCTTATGATGCTGATGGTATCCAAAAAAAAAAAAAAAAAAAAAAAGAATTAAAAGGTGGGTCAGCTAGCACCAAGATGTCAATCTGCAACTAGGTTGGAACAAGCAGTCCTTATTCATGCTAATAACTAGTCTACACCAGAGGAAACAGCTCAGTAATGGTTCAAAAGCAGACTCAGAAGAGATAACTTCGGAGTTCGGTTACAAGCTGAAGAGATGGGCACACAAGCAACAGCACTATAATATTCACCCCTTTTGTCCTTGGCCTAGACTACAGACAGCAAATGCTGTGCTCTCCCCACTGGGATTCTTATCAAAGAACAAGGGGAGGGAAGAAAAAGAAAAAAGAAAGCTGCGATAAACACTGTAAAGAGAAACTGCCTTTACTTGTTCTGATGACTAGACTTTTTTGTTTCTCTTTACATGGTTTGTAGTGAGTACAAAGCATTGGCATTCCCCTTTATATAATGGGAAAATGACAGTTAAAAGTAAACACTTGCATTTAAGCATACACAATACAAGGACACCACCTTATTTTTGCTACAACAGCAAGTCTCTCCTAACATTATTATTAGACTATTGACTCCAAAACCTAAACTTCTTAATCTTTCACTAAACTTCGCACATTTTTCAGATGAAGGCTTTGTGTTTATTTGTTGGGGGGGGGGGGCGGTGTGTTGTTGTTTGGTTTTTTGTTGGTTTTGTTTTGTTTTTTTTAAAAAAACCCTTATTTTCTGTTTTAGCTTCATCCCCAGAGGATCCCCTCAATCCACAGATGCCAGCATTTAAGTTCAGACCCATCACGCAAGTACCAGCTTCACCTCTTCTGAGTCCTTCGGAGGAAAGGGCCTGTATGATTTCAGTCCTATTTCAAGGCCATTTTTAATTCCCACAGTCTAAAGTTCTTGGCAAGAGAGGTAAACATGGGGTAAGCAAAGTTGGAGGGCAATAGGATAAATAAGAATAGGAACTCTTTAGATGGATATGTCTTGAGGAACTGAACAGAGTGATAAGGAGGTAGAAGCAGTTTTTGACACAGAGACCAAAACCAAAGCTAAAATTAATCTGGCCATACTTGAGCAGCTAAGCTCTTAGGCTGTGTTTTTTTCCTTTTGCCAGTAACCTCTGGTGCACCTTTCTGTCACCTTTACAAGCCAACACCTGTATTCTCCTCTACGGCCATGGTGCATCCGGCACACTACGCTCTGCTTTTATTACCAAAGAGCCTACTAATAGCAACAGCATGAGCTTCCAGGCTGTCAGAACTGTTTTCATTTCAGATTTTTCTTTTGTTGTAACAGAAAAGAGTCTAAAACAATGCAGCTCTGTCTCCCTCTAGTTTATGGTGCGTATAGTTTGAACAACGCAGACACAGTTAGCATCTTGTAACTACCATCCAAGGCAGGAGAGCTCTGTGTTCAACATTTCCCAGGCTGTATATTAGTAACAATATATTCCTGACACAGAGATTGATAAAAAAATAGTGTACTCATTCACTTGGGGAAACCTAACACATTGTAGGTCACTGTAAAAACGTAGTCAAGATAAACTACCTCTATTTTATTCAGATCTAAATTAGGTGAGGTCAACCACAGGTGTGAAGGTGAGCACTGATCATGCCAAGGTCTTTTGTGATAAGTAGTACAAGTATAAAATCCATTCAGGATTTCATGGCACAATAACCATCGTTCCTGTGTCACCTCACTGATGATATCTTTGGGATGGCCAGGGTCTCCCTCCCCCAAGCACCTGGCTGCTCCTGAGCACTCAGCGGCAGAATTCTCCTCTTTGTCTCCAGCAAGGTGAAAGCAAATGCCCTCTACTTCAATGGCCCTCTCAAACACAAAAAAAAAAATGTTCAAAGGTTTGTTCTTAAAGGCCCCTGAAATCTGAAGGCAGATTGAGTACTACTTACTCAAAGTAAGTAACCTATTAACTTCATTAGGTGTAACAGCAACAGTTCTTAACGTCTGTGGTTGGTTTGATTCTTAGAGGAGCCAACCCCAGTGAAATGCATCCCAGAAGACAAGTCATGAGTCAATCTGACCATGAGACATGATTTTAATAAGACTTTAAGTAAGTAACATAAGTGTAAGATTTTATAAGATTTTTATGAGCAATCCATGAGAGTACACTAGAGCTTTCATACAGAAAAGTGAAAGGTAATTAAGCCAAAGTCTTAATCTCTGGCTTCTCTAGAATCTGGAAAAATTGTATGAAAGTAAATGGAGTGCCCTAAACAGTTCTCCTGGTCCATAAGCAGGAAGTTTTACAATGAAACAACTTACCCTGATGCCTTGAGTTTTGATTATCTTGCCAGAAACATCTAACATGAATATTTAGTCTGGATTTTCAATAAAGCCAATTTGCTAGCAGGTTTCTCAACACTAAGTGTAAAAGATTTATTTTTTTTTTTTTACCATTGGGAAAAAAACTACAATGAAAAGACAATTAGGGCAACTCTGATCCCAGACAAAATCCTCCAACACACCAAACCTGGATTTATGGCATGATACTGCTCTTAAGTGCACACAACAAAATCTGTATCCCAGTCCTGGCAAACTACTGTGGAGGAATCGACCCCAGGCTAGTAACAGTCATGACACGCCTCCCGTAGAATGTGTCTTAACACAACTCCAATGTTTCAGGCTTGCAAAGAAATAATCATAACATGAAAAGCAGTTAGACAGCTATTAATGCACAGTTCTCTCTGACATAACTTGACCAAGGAGCTTGGTATCAACTGAAAGAAGTGAATGCAAAAGAGGACAAAACTGAAGTATCCTTTTAGAAAACAATTTTGCTGTGAGAAGGTTTGCTGGGATGGATGCTAAACCGGAGCTCAGGAACAGTAATGGCAGCACTAACAGATACTTCAGTCCTTATCTATAGACTCAAATCTCCAATATGCACCTTTGTTACATATACCAAACATCCCATTTGCAAAGTATTTAATAGTTAATAATTTCATCAAATCTATGAGCCACATCTCCATTTTTATTTCTTTGCTTATAAAAACATCTACAGGGGCGTCATTTCAAGGACAATCTCTTGGATTTGATCTCAGTTTATCTATCAAACAGTAACCTTCAACTTAGTTTAGACTAGGCTTGCATATTTGAGTATCTAATTTGTCTCACTCTGCCATCCTCCGCAAGGGTCTAAATCACTAACGCTAAATGTCAGCCAGCGTGGATGGCAATGCAGGATACTCTGGCATCACCACATACTATGTGTACCACCACAGTCACGTGGCAAATCAAAAAAATGCAGCTTTCACCTGGTTATGGCTGCATGGGCCTTTCTGACCTAGAGGAAAAGGATTTGAGATGCTGGAGTACAGGCAAGGAAAGCAGGAAACGCTCCTCACAGCAGCAGACCCCTCCATGGACCACAGAAACTTCCACCACTGCAACACAGTGATGGTCCCTGGGTGCCTGGACAATTCAGAGAGCTTCAAGGCCTCGTTTGTGTCTCGGGAACAGTTTGCAGCCTAGGCTCACAGCCCTCAGCAGAAACTACGTTTGCCACAGCTTCCTCTGTCATCAAGGTCTGACATCCCTGACGTGTCAGCAGGGGCCAGCCAGGGGGCTCATCCCAGGAGCCGATGGCTTGAGGTGACATCAGGGAGCAGATCTTGTGTCCAGGTGATGGTGACGCTTCCTGAAGCAAACCAGGTGCTAGCCACATCAGTCAGTAGCATATATCCTTCCGGGCATACTCAGGGCACCCTGTTGAACTTGTTGCTCTACTCAAACATGCTAGTGAGAAAGAGAAATACAAATAGCCTATAAAAGAAAATGCAAGTGAAAAGGACGGTGACCCAAACAGAAACCTGTCTATGGAAATACAAAAGGCAGTAAGAAAAACAAAAATAAGCCTGCCAAACAAATACAAACTGCCTCAAGGCCTCTCACTGCCTGTGACAGCTGCTACAAATACTGCCATCCCTTCCTCACCTACAGTAAAGGTTAAAAATATTTCACTACTAAGGGGAGGAACATCGAAATCCGAAGCAGGGAGGACTGGAGCTGAGCAGCAAAGCCTGAAGACCCCCAAACCTGGCAGAAGGAGGGAAGGTGCAGCAGACAGCTACCCCGCACTGCCCCCTGCCATCCCCCGGCTCCCGGCCTTGGGACATTGAACTGTGCACGCTCACCCGTACCATGCAAATCCCCTCTGAAAAATACCTGTGTTAGAGTACAGCTCCTATCTTTTCCCTTCCATGATCATTTGGGATGGGCGGGGGGGAAGTGCAATGTGGCTAACACATGACATATGTAATTCAAAAGCAATCTCCTGATGAAGGAGCGGCACTGACGGATTCAGTGAGGAACGTCCCAGCAGGGAAAGCATGCTGTGAAGTTATGGAAATAAAATGGTTCCAAGGAGAGGCCTCCCGTGTGCTCATACAGGAAAAACACTGGTGGGGCAAACACGTTCATCTTCAACTAAGATGAAGAGGGGGAAGAAACTGCATGGTAATATAGTTCAAATGGAGACATATACATATATACCTCTCCCACCAACGCAACCGCGGTGTTTCTACAATCACAATTGCAATTTTTGTAATAACCTGAGACTAAGAATCATAAATTCTATGTAAATTGCTTGTGTATTATTTACGAATACCTAGGGCTAGATATTATTATTCTCTGCATTAATAGTTTTCTCCCGAATGTTCAGATTGTTGCGTTGTAGCTTAGCATCCTTCCTTCTCCTCCGTGACCCCACAAGTGGAGACACGTATTATAAAAGAACAATATTTACTTATGACCAAAGGGGAAAAGTTCCTTGTTATACTGCAAAGCTTATATTTACCATAGGAAATAAAATAAATAAATAAATAAATAAATTGAAATAATCTAAATTGTTTTCTTCACAAAAATATTAAAGCAATATGATCTCTGCCTGCCTATGATTAAGGGTGCTTTGTAAACAGATTGTTGTTCATTTTGTGAGTCAGACACCATAATATTGCAGGATCAGGGTCTGTTAGTCTGAAAATATTTAGCAATTCTACAAGTTAAACGTGATATATATAAATAGAACTTTCTAATTAACATTTCTCTTTTGTCTGTCATTTAATTTGCCCCTTTTTTTAAATGGATAGCAAGCACAATGACAGCATGTTATTACTCTTGAAATAAACCTGTCAAGACAAAAGCATGTATCTTGGATTTATTTTTAACAAAAAGAGTAGAAGTAGCATCTTTTCCTGCGGTTTGTTTTTGTTTTGTCTGTAGGTTGTTCTGATAGTAGGTTGATTGTTTCAGTAAAAAACAATAAGTAGAAAATATATTTTCTGAAGAGATACTCAGTACTTTAACCTGCCCTCTAGATCCGAGATACCTGGAAGATACTTAAGGGTCATCTGTGTTATTTGACAAGTGTTACATCTAGTATGACAGGCAAAGATACAACCTTAACACTCATTCGATAGTGCCATTTTGAACCTAACTCTGGTGGCAAAATGTTTTGGGTGGTTTTTTTTTTAATACGAAATGTGATAGCTTAGTGTTGAAACACGGATTTCCAGACACAAGATAATATGAAGGTGACCATTTATGATGCCTGAAATCATAACCTCCACGTAAGGCTCAAAGACTCATTCCACACAAGAGATACATACATAAAACACTGTAGTCATTTATGGATGCCCTTTAGTCCAGATGTCTAAAACTATTCAAGTGAAATACAGCAACCTAAACCCAGGGTTTTGGCACTTTACTCAATGTTTATATATGAAACTAAAATTAGATAGCTATACGGATGCTCCAGCCGCAAGTGTGGATTTCCTCAGCTGCGGCAGAGGCACTCCATCTCCACACCACCTTTGAGAGGAAAGAAATGTGGCCTCTTCAGCTTTTCTTGCCTAAGTAGGTGATATCCAATTTCTTCTCCTGATCTGTCTCTAAGGTACTTTCTCGACATAGAATATGACCCAATAACTCCTCACAAAACCACATGTCCCAGGACCACCCCCCCCCCTCATGTCCCCCCAGACGACACACACATAAGAAAAATTCTTTTTGATGCCTTGTCTGAAAAAAATATATCGATGCCCAAGGAACTGAGCTATCTCCCCCACGCACACCCCCCTTACGTATTTTAGGCAATAATTAATTTAAAAAGAAGTAGCCTTATGTCTTCTTTCTAATACGCTTGAGCTGCAAAGATTTTCACACATGTTGCATAGCTGTGCTGGAGTAAGCATGGGGACAACCGAGGACAACCAGGACAGAGAGAAAAAGGTGCATTGCAGCCTGCGCCTGCCTACATAGCTGCGCTAAGATAAGCCACAATCTTGCCTTTAAGCTAATTAATTAACTGCTTTCAACCATAGCTGTTTCTTCACAGCTTTCTTAGTCTGGCAGTGATAAATACGCAGTAAGGTTTTTAATAGTTCAGATTTACACAGCTGGTGTCACATACAGAATGGCATTCGTATTTATGGACTTGGCAAGGTCCCGAGTCACCCTGCACTAGTGTATCACCACTGAATTCACAGCAACTGTGCAGATTTACACCAGGGAGAGATCCGATGACCTACTCTGCGTATCAACTCCCATGTGGGCATTAAGCCCAAAAGCAATATTTATATTTTCATAAAAGTACATACTCACCAAACAGGCTAGAGGTACTATACTGGAAGTCACCCCTCTTCAATTATCACATGTAATTTTCAATGGTGTTCAAGTTTAATTACAGCAAAGCACTGGGCTCCAACTGATTGATAATGTTCTTGACTATATGTCCCCTTCTCACAACTGCCAGATGGAGAGGTCTAGATTAGTTTACACCACATAATGAGAGCTCACTGCTGAAAATGTGAACAAATATTGCACAGTTCAGTTTGATCCACTTTAACAAACTTTATGTATATAAAGAAAAAACCACCTCCTGCTAATCAATTCTTTTTATTTGCCTTTCTCATCTTGCCAGGAATTGCTATGCACTTAGGTGTTTATTTAAAATGGAAATGAAATCAAAATAAATTAATTTACAGTCAATAACCAAATACATAAACCACGTCAGGGTTTTGGGTTTTGTTTTTTTTTTTTTTTTTTTTTTTCCTTTTTTGCATTAATGTGACCCTGTTTGCACATTGGTTATGTTCTTTAAGTCAATTGTACCTGAGCTCCTTTTTGATGCATTTAGAAGTCTGCTTCTTTTGAATTCCTCAGGATTCAGGCTACTAAAGAAAGGTGACTGTAGATGTAATGTTGGTCATTTGATCTATCCATTACAGAGTTCAAGGGAGAAGAAGAGGGAAGACCATTAAAGAGAATATGTCCTACAAGTCCTAGTATTTAAGCTACTTAAAAAATATTTTTCCTTCAGGACCCCCTCCCTTTAAAAATAAGAAGCAAACGCATCCTTATTTTCCTCACTTCTAAAAACATAGTCAGCGGTGCCCAAGACAGTATCTAAAAAGAAGTCTTTTCAGCCTGAGCCACAACCTGTTGTTAGTCTTCAGAAGAAACATCAACACAAGACCTTCTGCCCTAGCTCAGGAGGAACAGGACAGAGAGGGAATATAGTAGGGACATTTGTGACTTGTATTTCTGCTATGATTCCAGGAGCAACTGGGAGAGTTTTACAGGGCATAAAGTGTTAACAGCTCCTACAGCTCGAGACAAGTACGTGTTAGTTGTAACATGTCCGAAATAAATTAAAAGTTAACTTCTCATCTGCAGCAGCCTCAGTGCATTACACAAGGCTATGTACATGACTGGAAAGCCTTTAGCTTTGGAAAGAGCTTCACAGATTCTGGATGAAGGAGCAAGGAAGAGGCTAGTTTGGAGCTCCAGACAAGCCACGATAAACAATATTGACGTTAGCCTGTGGTGGCAGAGGCATGGCCACAATCCACAGCACAGGGACGCCACGGAAAAGCAGAGAAGTTAGGATGGGGTACACACAAAGGACCAAGCGAGTGCCGTTCTGCAAAGACAAGAGTGCTAGGCATTATGCCGCTGTTTTGTCTTGTGGTGCATTGTTCCATGAACACACAGTTGAACAAGACTCCCAGGCTGATCTTCCAAAACAGATCATCGCATCATTACAAGAAATATTTGGAGGTGGTTCTTCGACTCTTACTGAACACTGCCAAAGTAATTTCATTCTCTTTACTAACATGTGTACAGATTAATCACCAATGTAAAATACCAAATGCCTGAAGAAATGCAACGCGTTTCATTTTCGCACCTGGTGAAAACCAGCTAGAGCTGCAATAACTTGCACTACCGTGCAACCTGATGCACTCATCCCTCCCAGACTGTTGTGTTTTGCTGAATGTAACAAAGGACACTGTAAGCAAAATTATCATTGCAAAACCTTTCAGCTGCTCAGAGAAAAGAACAGGAAAGCAGTCAGCATCAGTTTTCCCACACAGTTCTGTTGTATCAAAGCATTTGCTGGGCATAACTTTTATAAGACGAAATTTTCAGGAGTATAAATGTGATTTCAAAAAAATTCTACACACATGGTTGTTTCTTCTGCAAATGTTATCAAACATGAACTGGCAAAAAGGTTTCTACGTTTTGCCATTTAAAGAAAACAACAAACAGTTACAGAACTCCAAAATACTTACAAGCAAAGCAGATTTGGCATCTGCCTGTAATCCATTAAGTAAATGAGTAATTAAAGTGGCTGCATAAAAAGTTTCTAGGTTGTATAAAATAATAGACTAAAGTTAATACTAGAACAGGAGGATAAAACCTTTTAATTTTGTAAGGTAGGAAAGTAATTGTTTGTATGAATGGATGTGCTAGCCTACCTATTAGCATAACAACTGCCCACAGAACATATGAAATGAGCTAATAGCAATAATTATCTGGAATTAATGATGAACATAAACATTTCTTTGCACTCACTAAATAAACAGCAACTAGAGCTTAGTATTCACCAATGGTACAACCAGAGGATGGCATTTACTGTGTTGAAAGGGAGTAACCATAGCAAACAAAGCTACAGAGAAGCAGAATCTCTCCATTAATAGCAAATAGACAATTTGGAGCTTTAATTTCACTGCTGCTGAAGCCTGCATGAAAAGGCTGGACCACAGCCAAAATGCAATAATCATAATGTCAGCAAATCAAAGAAATAAGCCATCAAGAAGCTCAAGTTTTTCTATACAATGTAATTATCAAACAGTATCAACCCCTCTCACTATCTGAACTTTGAAAAAAAGATCTTGTCACAAGTAGCAGCAAGAGGAGCAGGATCCTGAAAGTGATGAACTCTCTCTCCCTCCCCACCACTTCCAGACACAGACTCTGAGACTCGATTTCACTATGCTTATTTTTGCCACCACTGTACTAAGAAAGGTGCCTTTTACATGGAAAAAAGATGACATTACAAGGGCTTTTGTGCCTCTCCTGTATTTGCTTTAGTTCCTTCTCTACAGAGAAGTAGAGAATGTCCTGATTCATTTTTTTCTTCGCTCCAGCTGCTTGCAGTTTGCATTTTGCATACTGCTTGCCTATCTGATGGGAGATGAGCAGGTGTGCACTGTGCTCTCGTCCAATTTATATTTTGTATTTTAAAACAGACCATAACTTGCCATGGGCGTTTGGTTCTAGGACAGAATGCCAAATACAGAACAGGAAGGTTTGCTTCTTAATTGCCTGAGTAAATAAAACTTTCTTATGAAATATGTTACTATATAAAACATTGATGAAATACCACAGGGTATTTCTACATTTTCCAATCCCCACCCTCACAAAAATGATAACTACTGCATTTCCCACACTATCTTAATAGGCACAATAATTCTTCCTTTTGGTCAGTTAAAAGCATCGCGGTGACCAGGAACAGTTCCTCTGGGAAGTCCACGTAGCTTCTATTATTTCGTTTGGGAGGAGTAGTGGCATACAGAAACATATTTTGATGTGTTGCGACACAGGCTGCAACAAGGAAATTAAATGATTCATTGTCTTGGGTATTTAGAAAGTCTGTTACTGCAACACGGAAGCACATATCCACAATGTACATCACGAGTGCACAATGGACGATATCCTTCAGTTACCAGCATAAATCTATGATGTTGCTCCTATGGTCTTGTATTGATTAGAAATAAAGGTCTGCTTTGCATCCTATCTCAGACCCACACACTTGGGGATATTAATGAAGACTACTCAGACTCTCAAGGCAATAGCATTAGCTAGCCCTGAAAAGTTTAATCACTTAGTGTGGTCCTGATTCCTGTAACTAGTATATTTTAGGAGTCTAGGCACTATTTGACTTCATATACTAACACTTCCTTGACTCTATCCACCTTGACCTTTCTTATTAAGAAAAGGTCCCTGAAATCTAAATTATGCTGATCAATATTTATAGCACAGATTTCTTCAGACTCACCTGTTGACCTACATACAATCTTCCACAGGGTTTGGAAGGCAACAGCAAACATTCCTCATCCTGCTCTGTGCCCGATGCAGGTGTCTGAGAGCACAGTATCCAACTTCCAGCAGAAATCCACAGATGTTCTGCGGGTAAAATTAGCACAGCCCAATAAACAGTGCCATTTTATATTAGCCTAAGACATTGCCTTTGGATGGTACAAGGAAGTCCTGCAGCAATTTTCCTATACATTTCAAAAGCATTAATCTCTCATTGCAAATTTGGCAAATTCAAAGTTGGACACAAATCTGAGCACACAACAGCTTATCTCTGTTTGTGTTCAATCTTTTTTTTTTCCCTTTCAAAAACTATTTATATCTATATAATTACAAAGTTTTCATACCTGTGCTCTTATTTCTGCCCTTTTCTGCCACTGTCTTTTCTACACTATTAACAGTCTCCCTGCATTTTATTTATGCTTTCCACAGAGCATTATAACAAACAAATAATAACTAATTAATCTAAATATGTTATTATTACATCAAGAATTACAAATAGGATTCATCTCACCTATGTTAGTCATCTAAAAGTTAAGGATCTAATTTAAAGGTCCCTTGGACAGCCTAGTCAATAAAGACAAGCACCTGTAAAATTGAGCCATGCTGTGTCTTAGACACCTGAAATGGGGTATTTTGCCCTGTGGAGGTATGTCTTCCTATTGCTTGACTGTAGAGGAAGCCTTGTATCATTATTAGGTGCTCAATTTTAAGGTACATAACAAATTAAGGCAAATTAAATACTACTATTCACATTTACTTCCTATTTTATTAACACTTTTCTTTGTACCTATCCTGAAAAGTTGTTTATTCCTTCACATAGAATAAATGTTATTACTTAGTTTCTTGAACTTCCTTGACCAGGGTCAAGTTGGAAAAAGTTGACATTTCTGTTGGAAGAAGTGCCCCATATTCTCATACATACTCTTATCAACAAATATTCAAATACCCATTATAGAATGTCAGAACATTGCATTACCAGGAAGCAGGAATAAGTTACAAAATACATCAGTAGCTAATTCAACTATAATATCTAAAGTAATGTTGAAATCGGGATAAGTTTGGCTAAAGCAATTTTTTGTTGACAGAGATCTGTCAAAAGATTTTTCACTAGAAATAAGCCAGTGATATAAATAAACTTTTGATCTTTTTGAGGCTTTCATGTTTTATTCATAGTCTACCCAAATAATATAGAACAGCTTTTACAAATCGTTCTACCTTTTGCAGTTCAAAATAGCACTATTTCGAAGAAGAGTTTCTGACTGAAAAGAACTAAAAATTCAAAATGTTTCCAAGTACAGCATTTGTGTTTTTAAGAGGCCATTAGGAATCCCTAATACCACTGTTGCTCTGTACAAGTGTTATTTCTGCCATAAATATGTCACAGGTTTTATTAACCAAGAGAAATGTGTGATAGTTTTACCAGCTGTATAGGATACCAAGAAACAGTTTTGATTAACTAATTAAATCATAATTATAATATCTTTTTTTTCCCATTCTAGAATGACTTTTCATTAAAATGAGTTTCAGGCATTTAAAGAAAAAAAAAAAGGACAAAACAAGAAGCATATGCACCATCCAACACATTGCAGGTAGCTTTGACTAGAGTTTATATTTTCAAGATGCACTAAACACATTAATAATGCTAGCTATGTTAACAAGGATCATTCTGTATGCAGCAAGAATGTTCACTTTTCCT
The DNA here is from genome assembly GCF_929443795.1 of Astur gentilis. Taxonomy (NCBI): domain Eukaryota; kingdom Metazoa; phylum Chordata; class Aves; order Accipitriformes; family Accipitridae; genus Astur; species Astur gentilis. The sequence goes on along the minus strand of NC_064886.1, from coordinate 25,669,443 downwards.
CCATACAGTAACGTATAGAATGGAAGATCACGAATCATTACTAGTCAAAGAGAGTCCATTTAAATTATTTTCATACTCAGAATCCTAACTTTGTTTCACTTTCCCCCCCCTGGATCTGAATTCCCCAAATGGTAACCAGCTAGGTCAAAAAAATAAGCAGTCAATTCACTGCTTCACTTCACTCAACTGTACTGAAGTCAATGTTCTCTTGTTCTTTTCATTAAAAATATCTGAGTCTTGTTAAGTCAACCAAACTTAAGCACAAGCTTAAGCACTTCACCTAATTTTGGTCTAAGTCAGTATAATATTAGTCGGGATTTAACTTCAACACTCTTAAGAAATGTGGGTAGTTTTAAGACAATAAATGGCCTTGTTTCAGTGCAAGAAATAAGAAAAAGAATGGACCATATATTATCTTTCTATAATAATGCCTGTGTAGGCCACTTGACTTTCAGATTATCAAAAAGACCTATGTAGAAACATAGGACGAGCAGAATGACAAGTGCGTAGTGAGAAGCTCAAACAGTGAAGACAGCGAATGCAAAACTTATTCTCATTGGAAACAGAAGTGCAAAGATTCTGGAGACAGTATTTTAAAAAATCATTTTACAAACATCTATAACTTCAGTGCTATTACACTCTTAATTAAAGCTCTGAAACAGAATGATGGAATCCTGTAACTACTTCCTCTCTGCGATACCAGACCAAGATTTGGATTCTGCAAAGGCTGATGTGCAGAGATAATTTTACTTATTCAGCCTCAGAGGTGAAGCTCCTCATTCAGATCAGCTGGACTTCTCACATGAGCCAAGTCGCACCTACATTCTTGCAGAGTCACCTCACTTTGCCCCAGCGGTGGGAGCTCCTTAGACTAGCCAGAAGAAAGACGACCACAGATTTTATTAGTAATCTTATCAAATTGGACTCAAAATACAAAACCTAGTCTCATGAAGAAAGATGAGATTCTTTCTGCTTAGTCAACATTCTGACCACAGCTTTATTTTAAGCCTGATTTCTCACACATGGAGGAATTAACCCTCAAAAAAACATTTGTCCTTGATTACGCTCTGTTAAAAATAGCACTATGTTTATAGGAAAACATGAAGACATACCCTATATCACTTTAATTTGGAATAGGAAAAAGAGCAACGTTCCAATTCCTTTTCTGTATTCCTTTGATATTTGAGGGCTTGTTATTTCCACACACACTCTTGGTATTATTCCAATATTCTAAAATACTCCATGTTTTTTTAATATATAAAATTTATTAGAAAAGGCCTCCATTTGCCATGAAGTATTACTGAATGCTGATAAATTACTGTGGGACTCTAGTAATTTTTCCCAACAGTCTCCATGTAAGTGTAAATTTAGTCATACAAATCAAAATATGAGTTATGTTCAACTGAAAATAATGATACCTATTGAGTGGTCAAAAAAAAGTTAGTAGCTATTAATAAATAATCCTTGCCACATATGGTGATGTCAATCAACACTATTATTTTACCCATATAAGAGGAATGTAGTAAGGTAGAGCTGCACACTGCACAGCGATACACAAGTTAATCATCGTCACACAGCACATTATTGTCAGAGCTCAAGAATGTCTTTGATCCCTACCTCAGTTTCAGAGCATTCAGGTCACCCTTTTGCACCGCATTTAAATGTGGTGCAAGTATACTTCAGCATACATACAGAACGAATGGCTGAGTTGCAGGAGGTCATAATGTAATCGGGACATTATCAATTATTTAAAAAAAGAAAATCTTTAAGAAAACCAGCTACTTCACATGTACAGATAGCTTTTTCCAATATTTTTCATCAAAACTGTGAGCACATAGACATATAGTGAGCATACATGTCAGTCAAGTGCATTGGAAGCACTTACAAGGAGATGTTACGGTCTGTTGCATCTGTGATGTAAAACAAATAAGTTTAGATAGGCCTTTGACATAACGGACTTGACAATAAGAAAACCTGAGCAGCAAGGGCACCTGGACAGTCCCCAACAGCCCCGCAACATTTCTATGCCCAGAGCTGGGCAAGACCTAGGCTCTGCCTATCACCTCTGCGAAGGTCTCCAGCATCTCCACCAGTAAAATCTCTCTCTCTCATACGCCACTTGTCAAAATAATGCCATCATGTGAAAAGGTGACGTTGCCAACTGACAGCTGGTATTGGAAAATATGGATGAAAACAGATAAGCTTATGGGAAATGTGAGAAATCTAACAAAAAACGGCTGTAAAATTTTGGTTAAAAAAGCACTACCCTACTGATAAATATATGTTCTTCAGTTGCGTAAGCAATGTGTCTAAGGATGAGACTGGAAACTAATGTCTTTCAGAAACATACCTATCTCATAATTTCTATGACAACATACAGATGGCATGCAGATCAGTACCTTCCCGTGGCTGAACAAATAACAAGATCTGTTAAACATGTGTTAATCCTGTATTAATACATATTAATAAAAGATATTTTTGCACTAAAAATGTGGATATTTCTAAATGAAAACAGAGGATTATTTCATTTCAGAAATTTAAAAAAACCAAACCAACCCCAAACAACTTATGACACCATCTGGTTGTACTAGGAATTTTATGTCTAGTAGTTATTAAAAAAAAAAAAAAAAGAAAAGAAAAAAGAAAAAAAGGAATAAAGGAAAAGTAAGGTCACTCTCAGAGTAAAAAGAGGAAAGATCTAAAATATTCCCATTATTATAACCAAGTTGGACACAACTTTACGCAGCTATTTATGTTGCTTTATAAATATGAAGCCTACATTTTAATAGAACTATGCTTGGTAAGTTCTGAGATATTAAATGGTTCTAATCCTATTCTACTTTATGACAGTGCAAGAAATGACCTCTAGCTAGATCTGGCCTTGTTCTATCATGCAACTAGATTTTTCTTACAGAAAATAAATTAAAAAGGTGTGACCTTGCTGAGGGCTTGCAGAGAAAATGAGGTACATCTTGTCACAAGCAGAAGAGCCTATTTGAAACACGGTTTGTTCAATTTGAAAGGCTGCTGCTTTCCTCAGATCAGAAGTTAAGATAAAGGCAGTTGGATGAAAGAGGAGAAACATTTCCAAGAGATGAAATTAAAGAGCTACACTGGAAACCCATTCAGCGACACAGTGCCTTTTTTGTGTGTGGGGGGGTTATCTCGGCCTCATCAGCCACGCCTTGTCCCCACGCCGGAGCAGGCTCTTCACTCCGGGCACAAAGCCTGTCGTGTCAGGAGAGGAGGAGGAGGACTGCTTGCCATGGGTATCAGAGGAGACTTGCTGCACCCCTTCCTCACACAGCAGGGCACGGCAGAAATGAAATAACCCACCCAAATTTTACACATCGTGCTCAGAAGAAAAATCAAAGCCCTGGCTTCTCTTGATCTCAGCAGCTATCTTGTGAGCTCCGTGCTTTCCATCGCCAATAAACGTGGCACCAGCGGGCGGTGTTCCCAAATGCCTAACACTAGTCCGCACAGAAATTTCGCATTTTAAGCAGGTTGCAGAACACCCCCACCCAGAAGTGGGGATATCGCACCCGTCACACCTTTGCAGCTGGGAACTCGCACTCGATTCCTTTTTAATTTGACCAGCTAAAAGCATGCAGCAATTTGTACAACAGTGCCTCACCAGAAGAGCTTATATTTATGTCCAGATCAAAATATGTTGATTTCATAATTTCCCTTCTAGTATCTTAGATGATTTCCTTTCTCATAATCACTAAAAGTAACAAGTGGCAAGGCTACCGCGATTCAGCCGCATCCTTAAACACTTCTCTAAGCCTAGCAGGAATTCAGTCACGTTAGGCCTCAGCTTAAAGCCCAACAGCACGCTCCAGCAGCATGGGCAATCAGTGCACAGGTTTATTCCTCTCTCCAGCTGCAAACCTGCAGCATCCTGACCCCTTCCCGCCCCTCGCCTGTCTTAACACAGCCCTAGAGCCTTTCAGGGCTCTGAAGTAGACCGCTGTGCAACGTACAGGCTCCTTACCCAGCACAGCGAGCCCCCGCCTCAGCCACCACCCCTTACCACTACCGTAACGCAGAGGAACACCAAGCAGACCGGAGCAGGAGCTGCAGGGGGATGTCCCCAGCCTCGCTGACCCGCCCTGGAGCCAGGGCTGGATGTCCCGCCACCTGCCCCGACCCCCTCCAGACTCCGGGAGCTTCTCGCAGGTGGGATGGATCTCACCGGTCACCACAGTGGCATTAACATAGGCTGGTTCTTGCGTTCTTGTGGTGTTTCTAATCCCAGCTTGAGTGCTTCCTAATTGCAAGCTTTAGGTACCCTGCTTTAAGTACTGTAAAAGCAGGACCATAGTCTGTAAAAGTTTGCCTTACAATTATCTCACAGCCGCTATTTAAATAACACCCAAGCAAATGTTGTGCTAATTCTTATGACCAAATACAGTTTAATTTCACTTGTTCAGAACAAAACTTGACTGCGAACAAAGCTTTTGGTGAAGTGACAAGTGGAATTCCAAACAAGTAAGACAAATATTTCCTCCAGAGGCTAAACCTACTGCAAAATATTAATCTCTTCTTCTACACATCTTCACATGTCTTTGGTGAAACACCTGTCTGGAATTGTTAATAACAAATATTTTTCAGGGTATACACTTCAAAGACAGTACTGCAATGTCAAGCAGTGTAAAACTTTTGAAGTAATTTTAGCTAAATACTTCTGTGACAAGTGTCTGAATCAATTTGTCTTAGCTGACTATATTCTGGTATTATAAAAACCTCAGACCTGGTTATCAGCCAAAAAGGTGAAAATTTGAGTGGTCATAACTAAGAAGTTATATGAATCAAACACACCAAAAAAATGATAAAGTTGTAGTTGATTTAGGAACTGATCAATGCTCTTTGCTTTCTTAACTTCAGATGAACAATGCTTTTCTTCCTGAAAGGATCAAATGAAAAAATATATCATGCACACTAAAGGGTAACTCAATAAACCAATGACACCATGATAACCTAATCATAAAGGAATTACGAAATGAGAATATTATGTCCTACTTGATTAGCGTAGTGAAATGTTAGTCCTTAACAAGCCAAAAGGTAGAGACTGAAAATAGGAGGATGCTAAGATTGGATAGATATTTTTAATTGTGGAACAACCTCGCATCACAAGCAAGCAATAAGGCCAAAAAAAGAAAAGGAAAAAAAAACAAAGAAAAAACTGTGTGTGTGTGTGTGTGGACGGAGACAAAGAAAGCAAATGGGGGCTGGACACTCAGAAGAAGTTCTGAGAATTACTCACAATTGTGATAGCAAAAAAAAAAAAAATAATCACTCAAAGAAGGTCAAGCTGACCTCAAGATTCTAAGTCAGGCTCTTGAAATCCTAAATCATACAAAATGCCATGACTTCAAGGCATACAAACATAAGAGGATTAAGGTAAGTGTCCCACCTAAAAGCCTGAGAAAACAAAGATTAGTTTTAAGTACTGAAAAGAAACACAAATCATATGGATGCTCCATGCGCAGGAAGGAATAATTGTTAGGATGTATTAAGAACACACTAAAATAAGCACTACATAACATAAGGAAAAAAATCCAGGTTTGATTGCCACCTTCTGAGTGCAAATATACTCATGTCAAAGCGTAACAAATATTAACAACTTAAAGAACTGACTCAAAACGTATTGAACTCAACAGTGAGTTTCTCATTGATGTCAGATAGCTGAGACCCTCTGTTTAGAAAGATTAAGTAAAGACAAATACAACTATTCTTTCTAGGGGAAAGCAGTAAAACAGCTGCTCTCAGCCCACGGTACCTACCTGAGTGACTTCAATAAAACACTTATCAAGCCAGCTACACAGCAACAAAGGTTTTTCCTATAGGTAAACACTAAGAAACAGTTTATGCTACTTATGCTATCAGACACTTGGTCATATTTACATTTATGCTACATGCATGTTAGCAGAAAAAAGTGCAGTGCCTTTTAAAGGATGACATTAGTTCTGGATGTTATTCTACAAGTTTGAACTATGATGGTCACATCTTGACTTTATGAGATGTCAAGCGAAATTTAAGCATGCGCTCCAAATGCGCTCTGTATTCTTTTTTTCATTTTGGAGACTATTTAAAGATAGTAATGATCCAATCGTTTATGCTCCTAACTAGATGGGAAGAGAAGAAATACGTTTAGTTTATGGACCGACCAGCTTTCCACCAGTGCACACTACTTCAACAAGTTCTTTTTTAATTTAAGAAATTCAAGTTTGGAAAAACCCTATTCGTCATCTTGTTATATATCTGCTGGAAGTAATCACTGGCTTACGGCATTACTGAGCACTTGAAGAGTTATCCTGTCCCTCTATTCCAATGCAATTCAGTAAGAGAGATGCTTGGACTAACCTACCAAATGTGAATTTTTCAGATTGTGCTATTGGTTAAAATCAATGCTTGCATCTTTGTACTGTAATAGTCAAAAAGCTGCTATTGAATCCTCTCAAATCTCTACTTATTTAAATGTGAATATTAAGGTAGGGATCTGGGAAAACCCTATGCTTCTCCAAGTATTTAGACAACTAAACTACTGCATGACATTAAAAAAAAGTCACTTTCCAAGTGGTTGCTTTTGAACCCAGCTGAGAAGTGGATAAGGGGTTTACAGCTGAAGCAGAGGCAAAGGACGTAGCGGGTTCCACCACATCTGAACTGTGGCCCCACTGCTGCCTCCTCCATGGAAACTAATAAACCACACTGTTTCAAAGGAAAAAAAAAAAAAAAAAGACAAGCAATTAGGTGCTGTCAAGTCAATAACCTTTTGTCATGAAGCCAGTTAATGGGGAAAAATTCCCTTTTAGTTTATACCTTTAGTATATTCTTCCCACAGACTGTCTTACAAAAAGTCACCTACCACGTTATCAGGGTTGTTTATAAGCAGGATTGTATTTGTTAAAGAATTAGGTACAGTCTTAGGTCAATTTTCCATGAACAAATCAAGACAAATACGGTTCTACCGGCCAAGATGATCGTTCACTGGACATTATAGTAATATGTATTTAATGAAAATTATTTTCACCTATAGGCCCAGTACACACCACACATTTAACTTCTCTCAGGAGGGTTTTCCTACTAGTCCTCTGGGAAAAGAATGAACATTATTCTCCTTCAGGATAAGAAGCAAGTAGTAAGCCCATAACTTAAAGAGGTACTTTAAGACAATCACCTCTCCCATTTACTTTTAGCATCCCAAACACAGTCTGAAACTTGAAAACACAATCAAAACAGACCATTTTCAACTACTTTCATAGCAACATTCCCCAGAATTTGTGTAAAAAGTTTTTAAGTTAAACATTTCTGTTCACCAAAAACTAGGCTTCTGTTCAGAAAATGCTATTAATTATTTTTAAATAATTCTGATAATGTTTTCATTTAAATAGATGCAAAATTCCTACAAAAGACTAAATTAACCTTATCCGCAGAATGTTACTTTCATAACATTACTAACTAAACAAAAATAACTTCTTCATTAAATCAACCTTTCTTCTGAGCCATTCCTACTTATGCCACAAGGGAGACACACAAGCTGCAATGTTCAAACCACTTTCGGTGGTCCGTTGCACAGAAAAACATGAAGTATGTAAGGTAGTAGTACACAGAAAGCACATATTTGGAGGGGTTTTTACTGCTGTTTCCCAAGAGCCTTCAGCATAGGCAGAATTTAATTCTCATTACTAGGTCACCCACAGTTCCTCTGTCAAAGGACTTTTCATGGCAAAACTGACAGCAATTCAACAGCTATATTGAGGACTTGTTGTGTTGGGGGCAGCAGTGTAAGAACCCAAGGTTGGACAAATAAATGCTTTGTTTCTTATCGGAATTGCTTCAACACCCAAGGGAAGCGCAGGCAGAGCGTGAGCAGGACACCGTCCCTTTCATCCCGGGTGAGAGGAATGCAGCGGCCGGGGACTCGCACATCAAATTCCTGAGATGCTGCCAAAGGAAAAACAGCAGCAACCCATGGACCTGTCTCCCAGGAAGCATCGCAGTGAACCTTGGCCATGGCCAAGCCCAGCCAGAGAGCTTATTGCAGGGTCACTATGGGGGGCACGGTTCTGCTCTCCTCCCATTACCAGGGACACAGGGCTCCTGTGGTGACTTCTCATACGATCTGTAGCCTCTGCAGGGAAACCCCCGAAGGAAAAGCAGCAGCAGAGCTATTGCCTATGGCGATGCTATGGAAAGAAGTGGTAGTGACAAGATGACATTGAGAGTCTGACACTGTAGATTACCTCAGAACCATATCAAAATGACTCGCAGTTATCAGATCTAGATGACAATGAGACTCCAGCATCACTGTCATCTATACTGAAGAAATAAATAAATGCTACATGCCACTAGCCACAGGAATGGATGGCGATTATAGATATACTGTAGCAATGCTGTCTATGGTAAGGATGGCTCAGGAGCTTTGATGATTAACCTAAACTCAGACTTATAAAATTTTGTCTTTTGATTAATGGGAAAAAAATATGCATGAATGCTATATTTAATCTAGCAATAATTCAGCTTACAATCACAGAACAAAGTGCAGATAATTGAACAATATCTATTAGATACCAATAAATATTGAATTAGTACTCACAATTCTAAATGTGCAGAATGGCAAGGATGCACAGATCTGTCTTAGGGCTAGTAAACTGGGTACCGGATTGAAAACCTTCTGCATTCAAAATGCCCTCCCGTGAGTAGCATCTAGCAATCCTATCTATAGGCATTAGGCACAAACCACACTAACCATCAGCAAACTTAGCCTACCTGGAACAGCACACAAGGACCCCCTGCTACAGACAGTGGGGTACCCACAAATCGGCTGTCTGACAGAAACTGAGCAATAAGGCAAGTGACACTAGCAACCACAACCATAACAGCAAGGTAAGAGAGGCAGCTGCAATTGTTTGGAACACTGAACAGCAATATCCTACAGGCAAAGACAGAACATGCCCACGTACAAACAGGAGAAAATAAGTAACACTTCCCCCCCACCCTAACCCCCCTTTTTTTTTTTCTTTTTTTTTTTCAGAAATGGTATTAAATAATAAGTTTCTTTTTCATTCAAACTAATGTTACCAGAACCCTGTTGTAACTCCTGTCCAAAAAGCCCAGGTTTGTTGCCATGACATTTCAGAAGAAAAAGCATTTAAATTTTTATTTCAAAGGAAAACGAGGTGCTTCAGACTGACCACCAAGTCATTTGTCTTTTACTGCCACATTTATTTTTCTCTTCCTTTTCCCTTTCATTAAAATCATACATAGAAACTACAAGCTAATGAAACAATGATGAACATCTACTTCAATAACACTAAGAATTCTCAAACGTGCTTTGTTTGTTTTGTTTTTTTCTGCAACATTAACACATTAGAGACTATTTACCACTGGACAAAATTCCTTCCTTTATTTATGAAAGCTACATCTTTACTATCATGATGTGAAATGAAAAGCCTCCTGTACTTGTTGCATACAATTAAGCTGCAACAAAAGCCAGCCCAAGCCATTTCACATTTCATAGGGCTGCAATTATTCTTTAACTGTTAGAATATGCTGTCCCCCAGGAGCTAATTATAGAAAAGCTCTCATCGCACACAAGAAACACACAAACAAATCCTTCAAGCACAAAGCAAATGTTCAACATTAAAGAGATGCATTCAGGAAGTCACACCAATCAGTTTGGTTCAGCTAATTACTAATCTGATTTCTGGAGTAGTTGCATTAGATAATTATGATGCCCATTCACAACTTGAAAGCCAGGACTTTGACTGATTATAATAAAGATCTAGGACTCGAAATAAAAGTAAGGGCAAAGTATGAAATATACATCAGAACGGGGCTGATGGGATGTATTTGTTTGTTGCCAGTGCTTCCTTTGGCACTTCGCTTTGGAGGACCTCATCCAGAGTTTGCTGAACCCAGCAGGAGGATTTCCATTGATTTCAGTGACATTTGGATCAGGCCCAGAATAACAAGGCATGGCTTTGCCTTACAGCTTATAGTCACGAAACACCCAGGAGCGAGCTTTCGCCGTTTGTTTTTGGCCAGAACGTTAGCCCCACTCACAGCTGGGTCGTGAAGCAAACCACGGGGCAGAGCTCTGCCACCGCGCACACTCTCACAGCCCGTCCTCCAGGGCCTGCCGAGAGGCAGCCAACTTTCGTAAGACCTAAACTCTTCAAAGACTCTACTATAACCAGGCTTTAACTTACATTTTGTTTGGTTTCAGCTTCTGCAGGGTTTTTTCTTTCTCCAGTGACTGCTTTGCTGGCATCTGAGCTTTTATAAATGTACACGACATTACCTGAGAATATTGGGTACAACAATTCCCCTTGTTTCTGACATGGCCAAAGCTCTAAATGAGTACATTGTAGTTTAGACCCAAGACGTGTGAAAATTTGCTTGCTGAAACACTAATAATTACATTTTATAGGAAAACATCATTCTAATTAAATGTCTGATGAAATAAATATACTGATTTCGGTTATCAGTCCAGCCCCTAGTGTCTGCTCCCTTTCAAAGGCTTTATAATAAACAAGGAAAAAAAAGGTCATTGGAAGCCCATCAGCCACACATCTACAGGGAGCAACTCGTTGCAGTGACAACACAAGTACAGCAGCAAAGAACTGGGAATTAAAACTTTCAGTAGGCTACAGCCTTGCACATTTCACACCAACCAGGCTAGTTTCTACAAAGCCATTTTATGCATTACAATAAATACCAAAAATGCAGAATTTGACCTATCTTTTTCAGCGTTATCATGTGTAACACCTGGATTTCTGATGAATGCATGGTGGCATTAAATAAGCATGAAATTTAAACAAACGCTGAACTTTAAGCAGGTAAACTGGCTTCGGTAGTATGTACTTAACTGTCCTTTGCCAAGCTGGGGAGACAGTAGTGATTAAAACCACGTATTTTAAACTAATCAAACAATAAAACAATGAAGACGTTTTAGCTGCAACTTGGGGTTCACATAAATCCCAAGATTAAAGAAAATGAAAGAGAGAAATGCTAGGAAAATAAATATCAGAAACAAATTTCCCCATGAATCCTTGAGACCCAACAGCAGTAAGTTTCACATCGCTGGATCAAAAATCCTATACACAGCTTTGAGAGGGTACTCCTGTATAGCTCACCATATAGAGGCTTATATCACACCGCTTTTTACAGCCACACCTACAAACCCGCATTCGTTGCTAAAGATTTTTTGTCATTTAAAACTCAAGTAAAATACAATACGCATTCAGACTAGGGTTCCTCCACCTCAGTATCTAAAATAAGGCAGACCTGCACTACTAAATTGTTTGCACACAGTCACGCCGGACACTTTTTTAAAGCATTAAGGTGAAAGGGATTCTTTGCTATTGTTAAACTAAGTGAATGAGAGTTGCAAATGTGCATTTCAAAGTCAATAGGCTACAATATTTACAGGGCTGCCATATGTGATAGCTTAAAATTCAAAACTGAACGAAAATTGTGTGGGGTGGAAACTAATGTTATGGAATCTGAACCAAGGCTACATTTATATTTCACTTTAATGCTCTAGCTGTTTAATCAAAATATGAATAAAAGGTCTAAAAGACCAACACGCAAAAATATCATAGTTCTGGAATTAGCTTTAGCTTCCTATTGTCAACCAATTACTGTGTAATTTTTTCCCTGTGACTGAATAACTAACTGTTAGCAAATAATGAAAAGGCAATTACAGCAGAGCTTTGTTCATATTACCCTCTTCATTTTATTCAGGCTATAATTATTGTCAATGCTGGAGGCTTACTGTACCATGTAAGTGGCACCAGGGAAGAAAATGGAATGGGCTGGTGCATGGAAAATTGCAAATGTCACAGCTACCTTCATCATCACCGTTGGACTTCAGAGATTAAAAAAAATAAGCAGCAAAAAGCTCTCCATGTGTGTTTTGCAAATTCTTTACCTCAAGCTGTTGCAATGGCTGATGAACTGGTAGAAGGGGAAAAATTCAAGTACCATGTTTGTTCTTTTTTTTGTTCATAACCTCCCCTGTCCTCCCCCCACACCTCCCAACATTTTTATTACTATTTAATTCCCAGGAGACACCTCCTTTTTGCCACAGTATGCCTGGAAACAAACTCACGGAAATATTCTTTTAGCAGTGCTTCTCATTAATGATGTCCATGCTGTTCTATAACGGAGAGTGGCATATAAATGATGTATTTTATGGGGTTTGATCTTTACTTCTTTGCCATGTACAGACACATGCCTAGAAGAAAAATGAAGATTATGGCCTATGCGTGCAGATTTCGTGTGCCGTATTTAGGGCCTGATATTGACCATTTATAATACATTGTTTCCCTGGGCTCCTAGCATTTATCAGAAACGATGGATACAAATCAGAAATGTGCTATTCCATTTGTAGCTTTTTTAGAAATAAATAGTATTACTGTGTATCATTCACATTGTTTTTCTCTTTGCATTGTTGTTTATGAGAGATAAACACAGTAAAACTGTATTTTATGCCTTCATGTGCAGTATTGCAATTGTTTTTAAACTATGTAAATCATTATACAACCAGTTAATTTTTTTAGTATAAAGCAAGGCTGACATACATGAAAAGACATCATATATTGACACTGACTTGTGTTAAAACTTGCTTCCAAACTGACTGGCAAACTTTGGTTTAAATTGCTTAATACAGTGCATGAAAATTCTTCTGATCTACATTAGTAAAAGAAGAAATGCATCTTTATATTTTCATAAAATTAAGCTGCTTTGTACTTTCATGGATCTTCCTGTCATATATATGCATCGCCATCATCTTGCTTTACTCTTTCAGTGCTGGGTGTTTAACTTCTACCACTGTTGTTAAAGTAGATACTTGCCACAAACACTATATTCATAGCCTAACATTTGTAACCGTTCCTTCTAGCCCTTGATACAGTATTTGGCCATTCAGAATCCCACAGCACCTGAGGACATTCTCACCATTAGAGAAGTGAGGTTTTGGAGTCTGTTTCACCCAAAGAAAACAAAGCTATTTCCAGCAGGAGACTGTAATCCTTCCATACACGGTAATATACGGATGGAAAACAGAAGCGTACGGGAAAACACATCAAGCAAAACTACAAAAACAGGAAAAGAGAAGGTGTCTCTCCTGGGCTCCTTTGCAGCCTTAATCCACTTTCATGATGCCCTGCTCCTCCCCGGAGATCCTGCTCACTTCAGCCATTGCCTTTCTCCAAGCTGTGGAAAGGAAACCCTTTGCACGGATGTCTCCTCCCGTCACCAGCATCCTTTGCCACAGGCAGGACTATAAGGACGATTACCACGCTGTATTTCTGCTGAGCACCATCCCCCTCCTTCAGCTGGTCTGATGCTTTGTGACCACACACTGGGCTTGCGTCGGGGCTGCTGCCAGGGTAAGGCAGTTGGACTTCTGGCGCTTCTTGCGTTTATGGACAAGACTGGCGATTAAGCCCAGAATATAAATTGCTGCCTTTCTGCTCCTGATAGCTCAGAAACTATACTAAGATAATACGCTTGTCACTTTGATAGCTAATTTCTGCATTTTTTAACGATTTATTTAATTTTTTAAGTCTTTCTTAACTTTGATATCAAACATTGTCACTTCCCTGTCAAAATGATCAAAAAGCACCATATTAGGAAAAATTAACCACTTATTTTTTGGAGGCAAGAGAAAGGAGTAACAGAAAAATTAACCGTTCTAATTAATGTAAATTTGGCTGTACTAGCATGGAAACCAAAAAAGCAGTTATTTATTCCAAGGACTCCTTTTCCTCCTATGTGTTCAGTCCATACCACCAATCATTTGCCACCGTACCAAACAGACAGCAAGGCTCTCTGCCTACTGGGCGCGTGGGCTAATCAGCACTAACTCATTAAAATGTACTTTAAATATAAAAAATAATCAGGGAAGACAGCAGCAAAGGCTAAGGATGGGAAGGAACATAACTTAATTATAACAACATAGTTGGGAGTTATTACAGAGGACTGTACATTTAGCCTTAGCCTCTCTAGGGCCATCTCCATAACCTTTCCAGGAGCTAGACGTCCAGGCTTTCCCTCTTACCGATAGCATCCCAGCGTGTGAAAAGACAGCCTCTGCAGCTCCCTGGGCAGTAATAGGTGCCTGAAAACTAGCGGAAGATATTGCTAATTGTGGTAGACAATAGCAAGAAACATGAAAAGAAATGAGAAGGTTAAATGGGTAAAGTAAGCCAGCAAAACTTTTGCTGGTGTCCCGGGTATGAAACGCACGCACATGGCGATACACTGTAAAACATGTCCTTTCACCACTTCGTATTATTTTTGCCCTTTTCTTGTGCAGAAAGACAATGGTCCTCTGGTGGTACATCACTTTGGGATGTAAAAGACATACAGCAGTACTTCTTTCCCTCAGCAGCAAAGACTACAGAAGCTGTCTTTGCCCAAACTCCCTCTTCCAGGTAGGAGAATTACTATAAAATTTCCATGAGCCAGAAGAGTTCACAAAGCAGATTGACGGGACCAGAAATCCCACTTCATCCCTTAAAATGTCTGAATTTTGTCACTATTATTAGACAGAAAATAACTGGAAGCAGAGTTGGTCATCCTAGGCAAGGAACACATTGATACATGACACCCATCCTAGGGTTCATCACCAAGAGAAAGAAAACACCTCAATGTATGCCACGTTGCTATCTCTTAAGATCCTCCATAAAAGTTTCAGTATTTTGTGTTTTGCTTTAAACAGCTACTGCCAAAATCTAAGGATTACAGCATTCTACTGAGTTTTCACCCTTCAGTTTGACAGAGAGCTAGAAAATGTGAGTGCCTTTACATAGCCACTCAGATTTCATTTTGTCATACGAGTTTGAGGTTAATCTTACTATTATAAGGTGACTTGATTCAGAAAATGTTGAGGTTAATATTACAGGTATATCATGCCTGTCTAACTTTATTACTTTAATTTAATTTCCCACAGTATTAGTTAAACTTCTAAGTGTATCTATCCTGTTGACTGCAAATAGACATCATCTCCCACCAGCCACACATCCAACCACCTGGTCCACGAGCCCCCTCTGACACTGGAGCCTTGCAAACCTGTGGGTGTGCTGCCGAGTCCAAGGGAATAACCCCAGCCCTTCTGCAGCGAAAGGCTGATATGCCAAAACCCTTTCCTATAAAGTATTTTTCAGAGCATGGATCAACATTTTTCATGGAATATGCTCACACTTGTCATAACTAGCCTTTTATTTAGAAACACTGAGAGCTTTCATGATCTGATTGTGACGAGCAGTACTTACCAAGAAATATATCCCACATGCAAAACATTGCTCTATAGTGAATTTATTCAATCTGAAATACCACAGGTGTGGAGGCCCAAATTTTTAGCAAGCCTCCCATGATGTATTCGCAACAGTGAAGCTGCACATATTCGCATAGGCAAACTGAACCCAAGTGGGAATTAACTCTGGTCATTCTGCAATCCCAAAAGTTCATGTGGTACACGTAAGAAAGAGTCTGATACCCGATCTCCAACTACACAACTGCATTTTCAGTTATGTATCTGGGTCATCAATTAATGCTCATAAAATGCCAGACGTCTTAATGGAATAATAATTATTTAGCTATCCTATGAAAGTTAAATTCAATTCTTAGTTTTATTCATCATCCATAGACAAATCAACAGCTTAAATAGTTTGTTTTTGTTTTTTAAGTAACAGTATAGCTGGGAAATTGGAATAAAATCAACTGCATACAGACAGCACAGTAAGGGCAGCTCCCTTTTTATACATTTTCCCTGGCAATGCTTCAGGACCTTTGTGGTCTGTGGTCATTTTTCAGTTCTCTGTGTCAACAACAACAGACTTTTCAGCTCCAAAAGGAATGCATCACACATTAAATCCTTACCAAATTTAAGTCTACTTTGTCATTTTTTAGATCCTGAATAATATCATAAACTTTGGGGATTACAGAAATAATAATGACCAGAGCCCAGGCAATTTAAGCCTGCTGTGCTAATCACAGAGTAAAAAGTCTTTTATAATAACATCTATATGCTAGAAAAATAAAGATCTTTCAAACCACCCAAAACCCTGCTCTTTCCATTCCCCACAACAATGCAGAGGCCATTGCTGAGATAATGACGCACATCCTCCAAGCCATTCAAGTTCACGTCCCAACATGTATGAAAAATAATCTGATCACTTTTTCTTTCAATTGAAAAAAAATCACTATTTCTTAAAAACAACAAAAAAAATCCCCTGATTTATTGAAAAACATCGTATGATGTCAGTGTGAATTAATGTTTCCCATAGGCATACTAATAAGCTCCATGACATAATAACTTGTTATACTACACCAGTGGGACCTTAAAATTATTCCAAAGATAACATAACACAACACTTGAAGCAGCAGGAAACTTCCAGCATGCTTTTAGATGTTTTACAGTGTTACTAATCTTTGAATTGCTTGGAAAAACTGAAAGGAAACAGAATATTTAAAATTGGAAGCATTGCAGTTAGAAAATGACTCCATTCCAAATTCCAAATGTGCACAGGAGATTAATGTCAATGTAAAAAAAAAAATAGCAGCAGAAGGGGGGAAGTTATTAAATGCACTTTCTAGGTTGGACATGTGCCTTTTGGTAGTCCGGTGAAAATCTGGTTTTATTTGGCTGAGTTATGAGGGTTTAAAAGAACAGACTTGCACACATACCAATTTCTTATTAATGAGAAGTTGGCTTTATTTATTTATTTGCAAATGAAATTCAAGCTAACGTTTGCTCAGCAACAACATCGGTACATGCTTGAGAAAAGAAGCAGAGGTTGCTTTTTCTGTAGCCCATAAGGATACCATCTAATGTCAAAAAGACTGTATGAAGTCAAACTAGAAATTAGTACACTGTAAGGTAATAACTCTGTATGGTGTAGCAGTATGCTTTCCAGGGCTAAACACTCAAAGCAGACAAAAAAATAATAAATAAGTGGTGTGGTTCAGTTCCCCGAACTGTCACAATTTGTATTTTAATCTCAACGTTCAAACCATTTATGCAGCCAAGCTACTTGAGAAGTAAGGGAGGAACCATAAATCCCTCAAAGAAAACCTGCCAAGTGAGTGCTTGGGCAAAGATTTGTGTGTCCACCAAACGATGCCAAAAAACCAAGTCTTCTTGTTACGAGGCGGAATGCCCCCAAAAGGTGCATGGGAACAGCACTAAGCAAAAGCATCGCGTTTGCCTTTTCCAGGGATGTTACCACACACCCAAGTCAGTGGTGACCGCTGCCCCAGCTACCTGGTGAAGCTGGCCTCCCTCATCCGCCCAGGGCTCGCCCATCTCAAGCAGCAGGGATTTACGGCGGGGCAGATCCCAGCCCAGCTGAAACACGAGCATGTCCTCATTAAGTCTGCGCGAGCTTTGCTCTGTCAGACTGGGCTGTGCAAAGTTCTGGTGCTATGGCTTGTGTGTCCTGGATAGAGACACCGTTTCTTTCTTTCAGTTATCAAAATTACATTTCTCTATGTCTCACATCACCTTTGCTGCATTATCTCTTTGAACCAGCTTCCTTTCTATTTGATTTAGTTTCACCACCATTTCGCCTTGGCCTTGCTAAGTCATGTGCTGTAATCCTCTGCTTGGCATTACTTTATTTCATTTCTTAAAGGATAACATATCCCTGACCATTGCTTCTAGCTAAACTGTACAGTGTTCAACCAATGCTAGAAATGAATATTGCATGCAAAAAATGTTAACCTTTGATCCAGACACATCTCTGGAGTAAGTGATCCCGTTGTGCCACAACCCTTTGATCACTCGCACAAAAATTGAAACCATTTGCAAAAAGTAAAGCTTGTGATTTGCGCATAAACCAGACCTGATGGGATAGTTTACAGAAGGCTGTATTATCTAAACGTTAGACTGGGAACGCTTGCACAGTCCTGCAATACGGCAGTGCTGCACTAAAACCATTCCTGTCGTGGGTCAGAAACACGGACTAAACCCAAGTTTCTACTCAAAAACCCTGAAGAAGGAAGCATGATGGTGTGTCTAAAACTATAAATCGCCCCAAACTCAATGTGGTAAGCGATCTCGCATTACTAGGTATCACGAGATGGAGAAGCAATAGGAGCTATGAAAGCTACGTCAGCCACGAAAGATTCAGTTTCCTGTTCATTGACTCAACTGTTTCAAGATCATGGGAATCTACAACAACCGTGTGAAACCATTTTCCACAGTGAACCTAGAACACCTGGTGAGTACTTTGTAGTCTCTGCCAAGCAGCTATCTTTAAAAGGAAGGATAAACTGTAATCTGAAAATGTCAGATACAGACCACTACTGTTACAATAGCAAGGCACAGTCAAGCAGAGAGAAGGGGTGCAGTGGGATGGATGCTTTGGGCTAGATAAAGAATAAGAGGGAAATAAATGTAGAAAATGATATGGAAAAGGAAGTATTTTAAGAGTATGCAAAGGCCAACAAAGGATAGAACAAACACAGCAGCATAGATGAACAGAAAGTGATACAAGAGTAATTTTGAAATTACTAATATTCCCACAATCCACAACAGCGAATAGAAAAACAAATAAAAGAGAACTGAAGTGGAAGCTGGAAGGTTGGTTTTTTCCCTATATATAACAGAATATAAAACTGAAACACTATTGAAAAAAAATGTGTGAGCCTTGTACCGGGCACAAACTGAAGACATTACCTTAACCTGAACCATTCATAATCCAAGGAGAAATAAAAATCTATACTGAAATCTCTTTCCATTTCCTTTATCACTTACAATAAAAAAGGGGGGGGGGGGGGGTGGGGATTTGAGGAATTCAGTGTGTTTATTTCAGAGCACCACGACAAATTCCATTTCCTTCGCTGAAAAGCAAAATGTAGTCTGTTTAAGAGCTTCTGACAGAATATACAACTCCCCTTAGAATTCTGATGAATTTCTGGTATCTATGGTGACAAACAAGTTTAAATGTACAGGAGACATTCACTTTAATACCAACTTTTTGTCCATATGAAACATCCCTATATAAGACTCCCATCTTGGCAGAGACCCTGCATAGGAAAGCTCTACAGCAATTTTTAAAAGATTGTTGTTGTTGTTGTAAAATGCATGTGCCTAGACAAAATCCCAGTTTCTGAGATTCTTTTTGCTAAACATTTCATATCAATCATCTGAGAGATACTCAGATCTGTGCTGCTCACAGAAGTTTTCCCCAACTAATATTAACATTAAGAATAATTTTCATGTGAAAGCAAAGCGTTCAAAACAGACTTTACGCCAGTTAGCCTCCCAGAATGCACTTCTACATCTGGTTGTGCGCACCCATCACTTACTAAATAAAATCTCATCACAATAAAACCTATTGACAGGCACAGTTCAAAAATTCAGTAAGGAAAAGGGGTGAAATTAAAATGGTAGAGATTGTAAATGCTGTCATTTGGGTCATTTCAGCACAGCTTACAAACGTTTATATAGGTTTTTTAAAAAAATTTTGAGTTAAAAACATAATCAATGAAAACGCACAATCACTTTGACTTGTAGTCTAATTGAAAGGGTGTGGCCTGTTGGTCGGTCAGTGGGTAGACATGTTACTAAAAACTAATATGAGCTTGATCCGATTGGATTTTTGACATTGACTTCGACAGACCGTACAGTGAGACCACCAGCAATACATTTCTATTGTTATGCATTCCCATAATTGCAGTCTCTTATTCTCATCAAAGCTTATTTTTTGCATGGCAAAATGACATGACTTGGATATTAGGAGGACCAAATAAAACACAAGTGACAATTAAAATTTAAGTGTAAATTAATTACATGCCTGTCTATTGTCAACTGCATTAAAACGGTGCTGATGAATGAAGAATCATGCCATCTAATCATGAGAAAATTTGAAGTTATGGTCTGTGTTAAACATCAAGCCTTTGTAATGCAGGTGGCTTATCTCAAAATACTGTTTCTGTGGGCCTGTTCCTCTCATGTCAGACACAAGCATCTACACAGTTTGATACAGATGATGATAGGTAATCTCACAGGCTGCTTTAATTTCTCATCATTGATTTTCTGTAGGGTACACCGTAAGTATCTTCAGGATTTAGATGATTCCCATTTGCAAATATTTTTAGATAAAAGAGTCATAAGCAATTATAGATCTAACCTCTCAGAAAGCAACCCATCTTGCAGTCCAGTGAAAAAACATTCATTTTCATGACAAAGTTATGGGTAAGAGAATAAAGCTTACTAGACAGTCCCTTGGTACATCTTGTCACATTTTTAGAGACTGATGCTGTAAGGGTTTCATTCAAAACTCATTGATGCTGGTGCAGTTTTTCCTACGCTCGTCAGCAGATTTCAGAATGAAATAAGAACTTACGATGCAAAACTTCTGAGGGGATCCTTACAGATGCAGCAATGGCAGCCTTAAAAAGGAAGTTCTTATCTCAGGTAAACTTCTGTAGTCTACCGATTGGGACTGGGACCAGTGGAACCTGCTTCTTTGGGACTACTGGCACTTGTAAAACACATTTTTTTCTCTGAATGGCCTTATCATTATTAGTACAAATATACACTTCTCTCTCAATCTTCCATCTCAAATTCTCTTGACATTCCTCTTTCCTTCTTGTTGTAGGCAAGATGCCATACAGTCCTTTTTTGCATGCCAGAAGCAAAGTAACAATTGCCCTTGAAGAACCTTCCCTGTATATCACAAACTTGTAAATAAAAAGAAAAACGTTGAATACATTCAAAGGGCATACATCGAGGGCACAAACATCTCCCTAGAAAAGCAGTAGCTAGAAAAAGTAATGTGGCCACAAGATCTTTAAGGCTTTCTTATGTTTCAGCAGTAGCAGTATCAAAATTTATATCCTTCTATACCAAGCTGTTGAAGGATGTTCTACACTGCTGTAAGGTAAGACAGATCCCAAATCCATGGCAGTGGATTAGTTTACAGCCATTGCTGAGGCTGGATTCTCAGGCGCTTCAGCTTATTCCCTGCTCAAAACACCCTTAAAACAGCAGAAAGGTTAGATGATGATAAGGTAAGGCAAATGTAGTAAAATAAAGTCCTTCGAACCTCATCAGCAGCCCCTTGTCTCTAACCACTTGAGATGGTTGTGTCAGTGAGCATAAGAAGTTAATGGGGCTGATAAATTTTTAAGACAGAAACCATCACAGATTACATTTCTGCACATTTTATTAGAACAAATCCAACCCTAATCTGAATCTATTCTACCTCAAGAGCCAAGCAAGTCCCTGGGAAACTATGTCAAGCAGAAAAAGAAACAATTTAAGAAATACTGGCAGCTGCAAAGCAATGTTAATCCTTAGACATTCATCTAACAAAAAAATCCCTGAAAATAACTGCAGAAAATTTAAGAATTAACAGCTACAGGTAACAGACTTCTCCATTACACTAATACATTTCCACAGCAGCAAAAGGAAGAGACTGGAGAACATCAGGGAATGGGGACATACTATGGATCTGTCAGCCAAACAACCATGTCATGGTTGCCTGCAATTTCAAGACAGAACTTGAGAACCAAACGTAAATGCGTCTTCTCTTAGATTCATCGAATGCCCCTAAGTCTGAGCAGCAAAAAAAGGGAATACATATAAGTGTCTGCAAAGGACCCACATTAAAGCAACTTAAATGAAATATGCATTCAGGTCACAGTTCTTTTTTAGTTTTGATGTGCCATGACAAGTACTCTGATGTCGAGAGTCAATTTAAATGGTTTCATTTAATGACATGTTAGAAAACATGCTGTAAATTTGCACAAACATAAAGAAGTCATTTTGGGTGGCTGGTAAGGGGCATTACTTGCCAGACTCTTGAACCAAGTCAAGATCTTTTTGTTAATTAAGCATTATTTCAATTAATATAATGTGTTTAAAAAAATGTGATAATGTTTCTGGTCATTAATGAGAATAAAGAGGAAGAGTGTGAAATCTGGAAAAGAAACCTGAAACTCACAGTCTTTAGGAGTTCATGAAAACGGAAAAAAATATATTTAACTAAATGTCAGCAATTTGAAAACTGAAGTCTTGATTACATCACAGAGGTGAGATGAGAGGTTTACCAAGGTTTAAGTCTGCATTTTGACTGCAAATGCCCATGTTGCAAATACTTGAAGTCTAAATATCGTATTAATCCCTATCAATAATCCATCTTGGAATAATTTAAGGTATAAACTTTAAAGACAAAGTTCTCCTTGTCCTGAACTGTATGAAACATCTCCTTCAGTTCTCCTGTGCTGAACTGTATGAAACATCTCCTTCACTGATAAACTTGAAATCTGCCCCACCTTTCTTCATCACCTTCAGAGATAAATTTTACCCCATTTACCTCACTAACAGGAAATCAGCGCACTGACAAACCAGAAACCACTCAGCAAAGCTGGTCAGGAAAAATCTTTCAACTATTCAATCCTCAACACACATAGAGCTTGTTTTAGGACAGGCTCCCCCAAATTCCCTAGTCATTAGTGAGATATAATTTTTCCAGCAAAACAGCAAGCAGTATAAGTCTAATGGATAAACTTGATCATGTCCTTATCCTCATTATGAATTAAAAAAAAAAAAAAAAAGGACAGAAATACCTGTAGACTAAATTAGAGAACTCTGTAAGCAGAAGAACTACTATGCCTTAGTCGCCACATAGACGAAAACGTTTCCGAAAGTCATTTTGGGCAAGTGTCTGATCTCATGTTAATAAAAAAGCAGAGCCTGAACCACAGTTCCAATCCATCTACCTCTCAACCACACAGGCTGTAAGGAGGTCTGAACCCCAGTTCCACACCTCAAGCTCAGTGCAAGCGTAGTGGGGCCAGCAGTGAGAACTGCACAGAGCAATAAGCATTGGTCGTTGGCCACAACAGTGCACAGGTGGCTCACTTTTCACAAGCATCTGAGTTAAACGTCGGTCTCGTGCATAAGAAAATAAATATATAAACCTTGGTTATTAGTGCCAAATTATTCAAGAATAGCTTGGATATGTGAGCCAAGTCTCCAGCTCAAGTAAATCCTCATAGCTCTGCTATGGGTAGTGGGCAGACATTAGCATGAATTAGCTGAGGACCTGGCATAATATATCTGTTTTATTCTATTTAACAGCCTTAGCTCCATGACTGTTTTGATGGTTTTTCCTCTGAAGGTATTAACCCTGCAGTTACTTGTTCCCAACCATATGCTGGAAAAGAGTTGATACTGAGGCTGAGGTGATGCAGAAGGTGAGCAGTCAAGGGACGTCATTGAAAGAGTGCAGCACTTCAGTGAATAGCAGGAAATTGTTCTTAAAGCAGTTCCCTCAGCAGGATCCACCAATATCCTACCAGTTATGCTCTGTCCTGCCTGCAGATGATGTCACAGGCTTTTTCACACACACACAGAAAAATGCCACATTTCTTTTTAAAAAAATGTCACCAGCGACACACAATGGTTTTTGTACTCTCAGGAACTTGCATACATGTACTCTATGGACAAAAACACATTAGCGTTTTAGCTCAAATAATTAATGTGCTTTAGAAGCAACCTCCCAATCCGTGCACTGGATCACATCATGGAGCTGTATCGGAGCACACAAGCTAGACCTCTTTTGGATGACATTAAATTGGAAGATGCCATACCTAACGCACTCCAGCCCAACAGGCATTCAGAGTCCACAAGACAAGTAAGAACCCACAGAAACATGTACGGCGTGGTCTCAGTATCCACAGCTCCAACTATTTCACAACCTGATTCACATTACTTGCAAACATATACATAACCCCAGAGAAAGATACATCTAAGTAGATGCTAAGTTACAGTTCAACATGCTGTGAGGCACCTTTTGCAAAAAAATGCACAGAAAGAACAAAGTGTGTAAATTGGCTCCTGTACACATAAGAATCATGCCTTTCCTACAAATAATTTGATGTTAGTATTTGAAGCCTATGGTGTATAATTAAAAATGTCTGATTTACCCAAGACAAGATTGCCTCAGTGAAAGCTTGTCACCTTCTATATGGGAAAGACATGCATTATGTATTTTTTGCACCAATTTATCTTTGTTATGCAATGAGGAATGTTTTAGCAATATATGGCAATCATGCATTCAGTTTCTGTGATTTAGAGTTGCTACAATTAGCAGAAGTTAATTTTCGACAGCTATTTCCCAAAACACAACAAGGAGAATTTGAGAATAAGCTTCCTTGATACAACAGAAACAAAGGGGGTTTCTTATGCTCATCTGTCAAGAACGAAAGTCTACCACCATTCCTCGCTAAATTGTGTAGGTGAAGAATTTGCATTTTGAGACTTCAAGTTTGAAGGAGCAAGCAGCTTGTTAAAAATTATAGCAATAAAACATGAATTTATAAACAGATTCTAGTTCAAAATTGGTACTGAAGAAGACAGAAAGAGTTCATTGGATACATAAGCACTTTCTTGTTATTATTCACAACAATGAACAAAACGTGAAAAAGGGATCTGTATGGAAATGGACGCAATATGTACATGAAACAGCACTAGTTTGAGAACCTGGTTTCATAGTGCATCTTTAGCTGTGTCGTTCATTTAATGGAGCAGGCATTAATTCAGTGCACTAAGTTGCAGAATATTATTCTAGTTAGCTGGCTAAGAAGGCCCAAAAGTGACATGAGAGAAGATAATCATGTCTCTTTCCTTAAGGCACATAAAGGTCACAAAATAACATTTAATTACCCACTCTTCTAACATTTATAAGGGAGTAAATCAGAACTACTCCAGAGTGAATATCTAGGAATCAACAACAAATCAAAACATAAATGGCAATTATTTCATGTATCTGAACAAACCCCAAAATATCATTCTACCAGAGGAAATCAATTCCCCTTCCACATACTCCAACTGGCCTTGGTATTTTGCAAAACTACTACTGCAACCAGTTTGCTGAATTTTTTTAACATTAATATTACTTTTTTAAAAAAAACCCCTTCTACTAACTAAAGAACTTTCTTCCACTTCTTACTGATTGTCATGCAAGACTTAAGTTAAATTGGGGCTGAGCATTCATTTCAATTGTATGCTTTGTGAAGTGAGAAAAAAAATGCAATATTTGAGATTAAACCAAGCCAATGGTGTCTACTTCTCTATCTACCTAAAAAACAGTGTGCATATCATACGATGTAGCTTTCTAGGCTGGCAACTATTCTATATAGTTGTTGCATGCAATTAAAAGCATGTACCCCTGTGCCAGAACCCTTTTTAGGTTGGGTGAGCCAAGCAACACGAGCTCTGTCATACTGCTATCATAAGTGAGGAGCAGAGTAGATCCCAACACATAACACCCTTAATCAGCCACACTATAGACCTCAGCAGGTCATAGATCAGCAGCCTATCTGGTCTCTCTCCTTATTCTGTAATAAAGATTGAGCTGTGTTACCTAATCATCAATTCTAATGAAGATGTCACAGCCTCAACCCCACGTCTATATGCCTTGAGATGTAAAAGAAAATCTTATAAGATTACTTAGTTATTTTTCTGTCTATTAGGGCTCCTTTTCTCTTCCTTTGACCTCCATCTGCGTGTTTCCAAGTACTCTGTCTCCCTATGGACTAAGCATATTAATATTCCTAAAATATGAGAGTAACATTTGGTATCAGTATGTTTCATTTCTACACCGCATAATGCTTCAAAGGCCTGCCAAGAGATACAAAGTCCAACAATTTGGAGTCAATACCTATTGGCAGAGTGGTTTGCAGTTCTATTGCTAGAAGAAATAATATTGAAGTGAGAAGGTATCTGCAGTGTGAACTTCAGGCAGAAGGAAATGGTTGTGATGAAACACAGTTTCAAGTGTGGCTATCAGTTCTTGTACAGTTGACATCAAAGCACTGAGGTTGCCCAAATAACACTGAAACAAAAAGCCTTATCTGATACCAGAAAGCTGTAAATTGGCAGCCATTACCCTCATTCTCCATAAACTATGAAGAAACTTATATGTTTATTTAATGGTGAGCATTTAGAACAACAGACACCAAAGATGTCTTTTCCTCACCTTATACAGGTATCTAAGACAGCATCTGAGGAAGAAGGGAGTTACTGAATCAATACAGCCTAAGCAACAAAATATTTTGGAGAAAACAGCAACAGGGGAGATAGTTTCCCTTCTTTTGTCATATCAAGAGAGTTTTAAAATTCTCTGTTCTCAAACTATCATCTCCCTGTTACCATTTTCCTTACTAATTCTGACTGCAGTTTCAAGCACGCAGCCCTCATCAAAATCAAGAAGAGATGAGCATTCTTATCTATAGGCAGACCAGACTGCCTGGAAAATAGCCATAAGACAGCCGTGATCACTGAGTGATGACAGCTTAATTCACAGCTAAGGTGCTATTGAAACAGCTTCCAGTGTTCCCAAAGATGTTCCAAAAATCAACTGTCATAACCCCCACCACAATACCTGGTCATGACAGTAAGAGAATGACCATATAATCCCTGTACTCTTCCTTTAAACACAGAGGATTAGCAGATCATGTATTTCTGTAAATCTGCATTGTACCAGACAGTCAGAAGTCATGATAAGAGAGAACCACACTCATAGTCATGACTAATAAAGCAGAGCTTGTCACTTCTCTTGGGGTCATCAGAGCTGGATTAAGCCTATCTAGCTTCCTTTACAAAGATATATAGGATACATTTTTAAATGTAAATGGCCACTGCACACCATGTAAAATCAACTGAAGAGGTACCTAGGATGCATTTATTATCACAATAATACTGCTATTCAAGTATTGTTGCAATTATAGCAAGACCCACCTCTTAGAACAACATAGGGACAAATTTGGATTGCAGGACAAAGCAGTAAAAACAGCTGACTAAATGGACTACAGATCTCCTGAAAGAAGGTACACTTTTGCATAATTTGTTACTTTACCATATAGTTCTGCCCAAGGGGTAGAAAGTTCAACCAGAGATGAATAACAAAGAAATCTCTAGCTAATGTCTGCTCATCCCTGATGTCCAGAACAATGAACATCCATATCTGTAAAAGTTCTGGGGTACCAGGCATAAGTATGCCTCTGGGCAGAAGTATCACACAGCTACATTTAATTCTCTTCACTTTATGGGCTCCTCTAACAAGTGGCCTGAGAACAGCTAGAAGCTACATCCAGGGAACTTGTACCTATAAACCAGGAACATTTTCTGTGAATTAAGAAAATACATTCAGATGTCACTACAAGCCTCTGGGAGATGGGACCCCAAGCAAATTAATCCCAACTCCCCAGGGACTTTAGCTGAATCTTGCCAAGGCAGAGTCAAGCAGAGACCATGTCATCAAAAACATCTGCGCAAACCCCAGTGAGTGGCATCTGCTGCTGGAAACGGATAGAGCTCGGAAGAGTACCATTACTTTCTTCCTCCCCTCTCATGCAAACCCAGTCAACAAAAGGATTGTTTTGCAGACCCTGGGGTTAAACTGAGGAACTCTCCTCAGAACTGTTGAATGAGGAGCTGGACACCACTGTTAGCTCCCTTGAGCACTGAGGGCTGCTGTTTAATCTTTTAACACGCTCCAGGCAAGGTCATTTTTAATCCTGAGAACAAGATATCACACAACTGATTGGCAAAACCTTTCTAGAACTGCATCAATTCAAAAAGAATTTTCCAACACTTAGCCATAGTTAAAAAGAATAGTAGCTATAACTGATTCAGAGAGATTAAAAGGATAAATCACCGAGGATGTCGGGGAAGATAAAGCCAGTAAAGTGAATAAATGTTCTGGGTGTGGAAGGAGACAGGCTGGTTTATCAGCCAACAGCATGGAGTCTCAAACCGAAGGCTATTAGGATTAACATTGCTCTCTCCTTTAAAAACCCTCTAATGTATTCAGTAAAATGAAAGAGGAAGAATGTGCCTGAAGTGAGGGAATGTCATGACAGCCCTGGTTTGAGAGCCCTGAAAATGTTGGGAACCAAATCCTTCAATTTGGCAGCACAAAAGTCAAGAGGCGGCATGACTGTAGATGGTCTGGAGAAACACTCTTCACACTGTCATGCTTTTTAAGATGATTCTAGTCTGAGTAGTCAGTTGTTCAGGTACAGAATTTCATTTTGTCTCCAGAGATTAGTTGTGGCATTATCACCAAATCAGTAGAAAATTTTTGTGGACAAGACTGTAAGGAAATATAGCTGTCTGATTTTTTTAGGACATGCAAGTATAAAATGTTAAAATTCCAAATTTGCATTGTGTTTCAAATCTATTGATAAAAG
Organism: Astur gentilis; assembly: GCF_929443795.1. NCBI lineage: Eukaryota > Metazoa > Chordata > Aves > Accipitriformes > Accipitridae > Astur > Astur gentilis. The sequence continues at coordinate 25,641,213 of NC_064886.1, read as the reverse complement.
GAAATAACTTGCTTTTTGTCTTGAATACAGGGAAGAAACACCAGCCTGTACCCCTTTGTGGAAAATACCTACATTTGTAGGAGATGGAGAGCCAAGACTGGCACTTTCCTTTGGTCTTGAAAAAAAAATCCTTTAACATATGATCATTTTGAGCTTCCAGATATGTGGAAATTTGCTAATCACTTCTGTGTGCGAGCAGCTCAGCATGAAAAAAAAATACTACTACTCCCTTCCATGGCTTTAGCAAGACAGGTATCAGCATGGCATATTCATATATCCCTCCGTGGATTTATATGTAAATATGCAAACATCTTCTTGGAGGTCTCTTATTTTCTAAAGAACCCTTTTGGCAATTTGCTATTAAAGCTGTATCCGTACATATAATATTAGGCTGCCCTTTGGTCTTCATAGAGAAAAGAGGCTGTCAGAAAGCTATCTTCCTTTTTCCAGAGGCTCACACAAAGCAGCAACACTTTCAGGGGTAACAATATTCTTTTTAAAGTGACTTCTACAGATAGTAGCTACTTTTTCCACAAGTAGCTTATACAGTACTTAAAATGGGCTCTTTATGTAGAAAGATGGAATGTAATAAAAATACCATTCCTAACCTGAAACTTTAAGAGACACTGGATGAGGCAGTTACACATTTTGGGGTTTCACTGCCAGGCAAAAGCACTCCTCCTCATCTCCTGGACCACTAAGTATGATTTGGAAGACTAGTCATTATTTCCTTTTGTTTTTTTCTCCTATTAGATCTCCATTAGATCTATTAAAGCTCCATCTTGGCATGTACAATTCCCCCCTGGGTAAGCAGAGAAAGAAGCAATTAAGTACAAAATGCTAACAAGATGTCTGAGTGAGTCAACTGTTTCTAAAGTATCTGTGGGTTTTTGTACACCTACAAAATTCATTTCTAGGTCAGAGAAAAATAAAAGTTAGGGTAAACCTTGAAAAAAGTGTCATATTAGGATATTTATATAAACTGTCATTCTTGTGTTTTCCCCAAACCTCATGTGCTCTAAGCAATCAATCAACAGCCTCCACAATCAGACTTTGAGTCCTGATGGAGTAGGAAGATGTCATCCAGGGAGGAAAACATGTGGAAAATCTGTTAGCCATGTGTGTCATTACTGATGTCAACATTTAAGTAAATATGCAAGAACTACCTAAGATTCCTACAGACTTACTGCAACAGAAATAACAGAGAAAGCTTTGCCAGATTAAATAGTGCTACATTTATCTCAATCTTTTCTCCAGTTACAGGGTTTTACAGGTCTGTAACACAGGTATATTTTCTAGGACCAGGAGCAATTTACAAACTGCTGTAGCAAATAATTCAGGAGCAATTCATTAAATTAATGAAAGCTTTCAGCTTTAATTACCGCCACAAAGACCCGAAGAAAAACATGTATTCTTAATATTTTCTGAATGTGAGCCATTATATAATGAATTCCAAGTGGCAAAAGCAGCATTCAGATTCTAGAGATTCACAACACAGTTTCACAAAGTGAGTGTTACAAACTGCAGATAACATTGTCAGTGATGTTGCATTCAGATGGCAGAGAGATTACAGCAACTTTACAAGGAGAGGGAGGAATCAGCCACTTTTCATCAAAATATTACACAAATATTGATGAAAGCATACTCTAGTTATGATTAAACTTCCAAAACCTCCACTCATTTATAGCCATGTACAAGACAGCAGTGAATGTTATAGGATACACATTAAAAATGAAGATTAGAAAACCACAAAATTTGGATTAAACAAGAACAATGTCCAATGCTTGGAAACAAGGCACCCCACACAAAAGGTTATTACAGGCTGCATACATCTCTGTTATGGTATAACCCAAATGCACTGCCGCTAAGTTTTTAAAAATCAAACACAGAGTCCTGAGCAACCTCAAATTTTAAGCCACTAAATCTCAGTAATAGTTTTTAAGGAGAGTTCAAAAGCAAAACAGAAAAGTCGAAGTCCAAAGGTATCACAATGGCAGATCAAAGTGTGAAAAGGGATTAATGGCATCTTCAGCAAATGAAGTTTAAAATTCTAGTGTATTAGAGAAGGTCTTTTTTGAAATGGTAATAGGCTATACCTGAGCTGAAAAGACAATTAAGATAGTGTTAATTTTTTTTATGGTATCTGGCAGTAATATTTTTATCCTGTTAATTATACAGTAGACAGCAAATGTATATAATATGATAGCTCCATGCTGAGATGACATGTCTGCTGCCTAGTTAAGTGGCTACATTTATCCTATAATTAGCTTGCAGGAATGTGATTTGCATTGCATACCTAAGAGTATATATAATGTCAACTATGCCACAAAAGCCTAAAATGGAAACCGACACTCTCTTAGCTTTGACCTCTGGATATAACAAGGTGATGCCTCTCGTGACCTCCTGCTCTTTGTATTCAACCACACACAAGAAAAGCATTGAAGTAATGCTAAATGTATGACAAATTCAAAATGTACAGAAATTTAAAGTCAGGGCAGAAAATCAGGGCTGATGCTTCAGCCTGAACTCACCCCTTTCCAGGGAATAAGGATAACGATGGTTAAAAGGCAGCATCTGTGATTTATTGGCATTAACTTCGAATATGTTTGCTCTTGTAGGTAGAAGACAGCTTTTCAGACTTATAGGAGCATTTCCTGGATATACATTCAACTGGCACAGGAAATACTTAGCTTTTCTACGTAACTACGTATATAAAAACTTGTTGTTAAAACTCTACATTAACATCTCCTGTATTTTCTGAAAATTCTGTATTGGGTAGGGTGTAGAGGACTTCACTGCTACAGATGCTGCACATCTGGGTGAGCAAACACCTGGAATGAAATCTTGACCCTCTGGCTGAAGAAACCTTTTTCAGCAATTGCATTTCTGCTAATGTCGGTAAGGGACAGATTCTGTTACTCTCATTTCAAGCAAGCTATCCAAGCTATCATCCTATTCCGAGTTACCCCACCGATTTCAAACAGTTTGTCCGTATGTCACAACTTTTTGCCTCTGGCCCAAGAACATGTGCCACATTATTCTGAGAAGGGAAGCCAAGCAGCCACAACTCTGAGGCTTCACGGGGTGGCTTCAAGCCTTATCCACACTTGGTACACCATGAATTCTAGTTAGCTTTGTAGTCCTGCAGTATCATTAAAGGCTTCAGGCTCTTGGGAGCCCATTCCTAGCTGCTCTTAGCCCTTCCAACTGCTGGGAGAATCTGGGGAAGCAATAAAATAGGTTGGTAACTTCACCAGCCAGACTCCAGCCTAACACTAGACATGGAGGGAGAGAGTACCTGGGAGATCCTGCCGTTGCAACATGGCCAGAAATGGGAATCCTCACAGCAGAAAAATTACCAAGTTGGAAACAAGAAAGCCAGGTGATAGATACCATCTCAGAGGAGCACACAGAGGAAGGAGGGAGGAACACAGGGCATGCTCAGGGATTGTGGGACTGCCCGAGGAAGAAGAAAGCTGGATGAAAACAAAAAGTCAGGGGAGGGTGAGAAATGCCATGACGAGGGAAATGCGGAAGGGACCTGAGAGAACTCTGACTGAACCGCCCTCCTGGGCAAAAGGCTTCTCTGTGAAGTGCCACAGACAGTGCTCCCGCCTAGGAGCCCAAGTTTCCGAGACAACGCCATAAGGGCTGCCAGTAATAACAATAACTACATAATATTAACGCATGCAAGATTTTTACTTGTATCTGTACAAATAGTTATTTTTGACAAATATTCCAGCGAATCCTTTCACCGAATTTTTCTTCACTTTTCCACCAAAACAGTGGTAGCATCTACACCTTAACACAAGGATTTAGGTGCTTTTTTGATGCATTCCCATTTGGCTGACACTAAGTCACTTATGATTCCTTACACCAAAATTTCAGCCTTTTCACCACTTAAAAGCTGTGCTTGTTGCACTTCAACCAGGTTGCCTCACAAGTTTTGATGCCATATGAAAATTTGCAAGGCATTCTCCACTTAACATTTCACCTTTCATTATAATTTGTTTTCTTGCCTGCACAAATACTCCAATGTTATGTGCCTTTAACAGTTTGGCAACCTCTCAAAAAATCTTTTATTGAACTGCATCTCGGGAATCTTTGTTTCACAAAACCGCTTACCTTGGTGCAGTAGGCCTTCTCCAATCAAGTATAGCTTACTGTAAGCTCCGAGGACTTGGTCTGATACAAAACTCAGAGCAGTTCTTACACTCTTCCTTAAAATTTTACCTTTTGAAATAAGTCTATTATTCTGTCTCTTTCTTTTTGTCCATGATGAAATGATACTCTAAACTTTTCTATTTAAAGTACGTAATATGCTCTCAAGTATGTGTTACTACATCTGTTTGCCTTATTGAACAGCTGAAAAGCATTTAAACTATTATTCACATTTTTATTACTATTCAGTACATTTCTGTGTATGTTCTGGCCAATACTTTTTTAAAAATAATTATAATAATAACGTTGATTGTTACACCACCACCTGGTATTGCTGGCACCTCTGTTGTTTGGACAAATCTGGAGATATCTGGGGTTTCATTTAAAGCCCCAGTTCCTGGAGGCATGTGATTAGAGAAGGTTTTTTTGTAATGGTTTGGTTTTTTTGGGGGGAGGGAGGTGGTTTTTTGTTTAAAAAAAAAAAAAAGAAAGAAAGAAAAAAGGAAAAAAAAAAGGAAAAAAGCTTAGTCCTGTGAGAAAAAGCTTCTAAATGTGACCCCAGTGTACCCCCAAAGGATCAGAAACATCAGGCAAATAAAAAGACCTCAGTCTATTATTTTTCTTTTCAGACTTGACTGATCATTTCAGTGCATCCTTAGACATGGAATATTTGCACAAAATACACATGTGTGCTTAGACATGCAGACACACAGACTTCACACGCATTTTGATGGGCTACAAACCCAGTAATTTAGTAATTGTCATCAAAAGAATGGTTATAACATTCACACCTTTTCTGTCACCCCAGCAGCTCCTTTGAACCAGCCATGTTTTCTAAGAGTAAAGAAAAATTAAGATGCTGCTGTGAACACCCCTACTGACACTTTACCAACTTCCACAACTGATCCCTGAAAATGTGTGGAACCATTGCCTACACCTTTTTGCTGACAAGCAACTGCATAAGACGTGACACCCTTGAAGAGTGCCTCAAGATCCAGAAAAATCAATGAGGTACACAACGCTACAGTTCCCAACGTATCCAACATGACCAGGCAGCCCCAGTTCAGCATGAGGCATGTAACAGGCAGCAAAGTTTGCAGTGACTTCATTACATCTGAGCAAATCACGTACAGAAGAATCAGTCCTCTTTCACATACTCTTAGGACTTTGTTGTATTAAAATACAACTCTATTTTTCCACATCCACAGCTGTTTAAGATTTTAATTTGCTCCTTTAAACACCTCTCTTCAGTTCACCTGATAGGCAAAGCTTTTCCAAAATCCCATAACATTGTTATCTAAGAATCAAACAGTAGGATGCTGGAGGAGTTGTTTAAACAATAGCTATTTCTTGTCTTGATGGAGCACCTCATTTTACAACATGTTGAAACACAAGTAGCTTGATTAATCTTAGCAGGCACCAAAGAATGTAGCACGATTTCTACCCTATGGGAAGGCATTTGTGCAAGGTGGTAGAGACATTCACTCTGAAGACAAATGGATACTTTTCAATAACACTGTCATTTTTCTATGGACCTGCAAGAAAACTGTATAAGCCTTCAGCTCTGAATTTGGTTTTCAGGTTGCTGAGGTCAGTCTATCAGGGAAAAAAACCCCAGCAAACCAAACCACCAGTTTTACCCCACATGCCCTGAATCAGGTGTGTCCATCCAACTACACAAGCCTTATTTCTGTTACACAATGTTGTGTGTCCTCATACCTACAGGCAGCCCCTAAGCATACAGCCCCTCTCCTCGGGGCAGGGGGGGGGGGGGGTGTCTGCTGGCCACATTCGGACCTTCAGACAAAAGGAACCAATGTTTCATGGATTTCTCAGTTTCCCACCAACCAGCTCATTGCCCTGCCACTGTCCTAAAGCAGCTACAAGTTTCCTGTGGAATATTTCCCCTTGGCTTTGCTTGATAAGCTCCTCAGTCCTCTGCTCTCCCTGAAAGTCACCATTGAGCCATTAAAATGGTTTATGAAGAGTAACTTTTCTGCAAAGCCAGTCTTGATATGCATAAAGGATGTCGCATGCCAGTGCCAAGGTGAGGTACCTACAAGTACAATTCAAACAGGGTTGCCACGGATAAGCATCACCAAAAAGACGCTTCCCCAGCCTGCCCCTGCTAGCTCTCTGTTTTCACAAGGGTCACTTTCTGTTCAATAATAGGGAGAACACAATATCCCAAATTCAGTGAAAAGATGTACATCAAAGTGACATTCTGAGTACCTAGTTCATACTTATATCAATATTTAACTGGAAATCAGTCTCACTTGACAGCGGGTGAAATATATTTTGTGCAGTATGATATTGCCCCCAGGAAGTTTGAAAAATAAATGCCACATAACTAACATGTTTCAGATACAACATGTGCACAAACTGTGTGAGTTAAGAGTGAGGAAGAGGTTACGAGAAGCTCGTCTTCGTTTGTAGAGCACCTGAAAAAATGTTGGTTTTTGAAGACAACCCCAAGGGGAAAGCTTGTGGGAAATCTTCTAAATGGTGTGAAAGAAACACAGCTTTAAGATCTGCTAGTTTAAACAAACATTTTTGTTTTGTCTTTAACTGGAGCTAATGAAGTGCCCCACTTAGTCTGAATCGCTAAAGGGTTATAACAACTAATACCAACATAGCCTTAGGTCAAGAAGCGAGCGCTCAGCAACTACCTTTTAGTATTCAAGAGCTGCCGCAAAACAAGCACGGAAATCCGTTGAAGCTGAAGAAATAGATCCACCTTCAGCTCCGCTTTGAATTCGGCTGTGTTTGCTGAAGAAATAGGAGACAGTGGGAGCTACGATTTATCACAGCAAACACTCCAGACGTTTATGCAGCTGATGCCGAGATAGGTAAACAAGGCTTGAGATTATAAATATGTGTGTGTGTATATATATATGCATACACATGTATATTATACATCTAATATCGGTATTTTACCAGTATTAAGCAAACTAACAATTTTCTAAATAATTGGTCTTTTTCCATGAGACGACCTGGACACTATGCTGGAGAAGCAAAACAACCGAACAGACACCTACAGAAGAAACTTTAGAATACAAAAATAACAAGCAGTTCACATTCTAAATGTGTTAATGTGTTATTCCAATATAAAGCTGAGGAATAGCAGTGAACTTGCTTTTGCATTAAAGGTCAGATGCAGTTTGCCTTCCTTACATGAGAAATAGCGTTGAGAAAGAAGAACAGTTCCATTTCTTTCTCCCAGAGACAGTTTATAGCAGTGATGTCTAGCTGGTGAAGGACACTGCAAGACCAGCTTTGGTTTTTCATAACATGAGGGCTCCCCCATTATAGACAAAATTAACATATTATTAAGTATCCATTTAACAATTTACGTGTATACAGGCTCACATCAAAGTCTAATATAAAAAGCTGCTTTTAGAGCTTGCTGCGTGGGAAATCATTTGTGATCACTTGTTCGATCTGAAGGTACAGCGTAACCAGGGTTCCTAAGGCAGCATTTCCACTGATCTAAGTTGCATATTGCTTGTTAGCAGAATTAGCGTCACCAGAACAATCCCAGCAAGGTGGCTAGAGGTTTCCTCGACCCTCCAGGTTTTGAAATGTTCTCCCTTGTTGCACTTTGTAATTTGGAGTGAGAGGTGGGAACTTTCAGGCTTTGCTTAGAATTGATTTACCTACACTTTAATGAACATCATTTCATTAGCTCAACTGCAACAAAAGTTGTATTGGCTTTACAAAGTCATACCACCACCCAAAGCAGATAAAAAGCAGGTAGGACAGTTCATTTCTAATACCAGGACTGCAAAAGTCAGTCTAACACCAGGAGAACTGCAATATGGAGGTGGCGAGCTAGCAAACTAACTGCAATGTCTTTCCTAGATGGGTGCAGCGTATGTGTAGAGTTGAGAAAGCTTTGTATGGGTTGGTGGCTGCTGCAAATAATGTCCAAGCTTTTACTTTTCCATTATTTAAGAGGAGCACTTTCCTTCAGCCAGCTAACTGGCATCAATAAATACAACCACATCGACCAGAAATTCCTGCTGCCTCCTGAGCATGTTGGCCATAATCTCACGGGAAAAGCAAGCAGTTCATTTTTTCCAAAATTGTCTCAAAACTACCAGCCTATTTTATATTTCTTTTTCACATAAGAAAAAAAATTGCATTATAATTACTCATTGTGCATGTGCACAAGCTCAGCAAAACTACATGCACAGTTGATAAGGCAGAGCTAGGGCACCTCAGGCAAATATTTTGATTATGGCATGTGGCACGCACAAGGGTGTGCTGGTAGTGGGTATTACTGCATGGAGAAGGCACTGACAGAATGAAGCACTGCAAAAGCCTAATTCTGGGCTGGCTGTATTTGTGTCTGGGAAGTGGAGAAATGCCTAAATACAGTGTTTTTAGACTTCACCAATAGGCAGCACATAAAACGCTAGAAATGCCTTTGATCTTGGCAAAATTAGGAGATAGGACTGTATTTGGGTCAACCGCCCCTTCCTTTTGCACCCTTGTAGAAGAAAAAAAAATCTGAAGGAAGAGTAGCACAACAAAGACAGCATTGCTCCTTTGAATAGAGACAATAGAGGCAAGCATCTCTAAAATAAAGATATTGTGATTAGGTTATACATTCCTTTTTTTAAAACCTGCATTAATTTTGATTTATATTTAAATAAAAATGATTAAATTTTATCTTCTAAGATGGAAATGTTGTGATAAATACTGGCCCATGGCCAAACTAATCTCTAAAGCCTACAGCTTACAGCCCCTGTTGTCTTGTATGGATATTTGAATGGCAATGGGTTTTATCAGTATTTCTAAAGGCACTCATTTAATTATGTGGTTGTAAGAATTTTCAAAACCCCAAAGAATTAACGCTACCAATACATATTCATATTTCTCAAATTAATTCAACCTGAACATTTGAAAATATTAATTTAAAAAACACACTCATTTATTTTTATTTCTGTAAACACTCAGAGCTCTTTTCTGGTCTCGTTTATGCACTCATTTTATTTTTGTATAATTACAAAAAAAACGATGTAGGGAGCTCTCTTTCTTTATGTTACATAATGCTGGCAATTGATCTACTTACAATGGGGTGCATTATTCAAGAAGATTAACAGGACAGCGAAGGAAGCTGGTAGCCCATGACAAAGGGCAAGTCCTGCTTGTTTAACTCGCGTGTGCGTGCATGGGGGAGCCCAATTCTGGTCCCACTGGTGTAAACTCTCCATGACTTCCATGCTGCAGCTCCTGACTTACAGTGCTGCAAGGCCAAACCCAGGCCAGGCAACTCCACCGAGCCATTTGTCAGGGATGTAAGACAAAGGTTATTTTTTTTAAAGGGTTCAGTGACATAAGAACATGGACTCCTTCAGCATGCTCGCTCCTGAGGAGCTTTTCCAAATAATGGTCATTTCTCTGCCAAGCGCAAGAACGAAGATGAGAAGGCAGGGCAGAATATGACCCTGGTCTGTTCCCAGTTGACTCAAGAGTAGCTGCAGACTTCAGATTTAAAGTCCATCAAGGGAAGTGCTACTTCCCATACAAAACCCAAAGACGATCCTATTCAGTACAATCACCGAGTGCGGGATCACCAATTGGGTCCCAAACTATAGCCCCTATGGTATTGTAATTTGCCACAGAGAAAAAGTTACCAATACATGGATGCCCACCGTGCCTTACTTGCACAGAACAAGAGCCGATGGCCTCACAAGACTGGTGACCACTGCCTTACACGGTGTGGGATACACAGTTAATGTACAGGCTTGCTCTGTTGACTCAAATTCAACCCTCTACTTAGCACTGCAAAACAACTTTGTTGTTTCACTGAATGCTGTTAAAAAAAAAGATGGGGAATCATCATCCTAAAGAGATTTTTTAAGGTTATGTGGGTATTTGATTTTTGAATAAGAAAAAAAAAAAAAAAAAAAAAAAGAAGATTTCAATGTAAAACAAAGCTTTGCTATGATTTGGAAAATGGAACATTGTGGAGGGCCCGAAGGTTCTTTTATACATAAATGAAAAAGCTTTGTAAATGAAAAAATTGTTCTTACCAAACAAAAACAAACCAAAAAAAAAAAAAAAAAAGAAGTGTTTTACTTAAAAATGTTAAAATAAATCAAGTCTAACTGAAAATTGGGGGGGAGGGGGGTGTTAATTTTTTTGCCAAATTATTTGTTCTGTATAATTAATTTTGATTTCCCATGTTCTACACACAGCCTGTAGCAATATGGAGATTATCAAAACAGAAGCCACAGCACCACTCTTTGCAGGCCCCTCTACACAATGGCACAGTTTTATAAAGCTGATATTTTAGAAAATACAAACTTTTCTGCTTGAGCAATTATCACTCTGACATCACACTCCAGGTATGCAATGTTGTGTCTTTTGACAACTGTTTGCCCAGTTTGACAGGGCACACAGGTACCTTAATTAGGACTCTTTCTTCTCTACAAGCTCATGTACAATTATTATGCCATCATTCTAGCATATTTACTACACACAGGATAGACTATGACATTATTGCTTTTTAGCTGTCACTTAAACTAAACAATTCACAGGTATATTCAGTTATTTCTAGAAAAAGGATTACCATTTCTATTAGCAAGTAGAAACAGCAAGAAGATTAAACATTTTGAGAAACACAAAATCTGCCCTATTCCTTAGGCATCTACCCTATTTCAAGTTCAAGAGTATGTCAGGTAACTGATTTTTTTTTTTTTTTTTTTTTTTTTTTTAGGCTTCTTATAACTCACATACTTCTATCAGTTTAACATAAGTAATAACAAAACTAAATTCCCTATACTACCACTAAGGCTGCTTAAAGGACTTACTTTGCTGCAGAAGCCATGACATAGGGGACTGAAATCTCTAATGAAATGCCTTGTACGTTGATTTATGCAGCTTTAGTGGTACCATTAACTGAAAATTGTTCTTTTCATGGGCTTATAGAGAATCTGGTGGCTGTCATTGTTCATGATTCAGTGAGAAGACTGGGTCTAAAATTACTATTGCATTTGGGTAGATATGGGAAGGATGGAAACCTGGCCTCATTTTGTGTTAATATTTCATATTACAACAAATATAAACCTTCTATATCTAATAACACATTAGATTTCATCACTAACACAGCTGTCATTAAGTAATCTCTTTAAAAATCTTCCTGTTTGGAAAAAAACAAATTTTTTTCAAGTACTAGTAGGGTATATTTTTTTGGGGGGGGGGGGAAATATATATGTATATAAAAAAATATTTATATAGACACATATGCATATATATATATATGTAAGAATAACCAGGCAGTAAGCATTTAAAATTGTATTTCAGACACTAATGCAAGCAGCTAATCCTATTTACATTCATATTAGCCCTGGGTATCTTTTTCCCTAAGATTTACACATTTGTATGCTTGCATGAGTTGAACTGCTTTTTGCATGATATCAGTACTTTTGTAATTTAAATCTATAAAAGGCAATTTCTTTTAAATATACTTCCTAACAGTGGGTGAAAGAAGCACTAAACTTATTTGAGAGCTGTACACATCAGTAAACATGTGCACTGAACTCCAGGCAATGTGCTGTGAGAGAATTAATCTTATACTGTATTAGCTAAACAGAAAGATTCTGGGACTCAAAGTAACAAGCACGGAAAATGTCCAAACGTTTTCTTCCATTACCTAGAAAATGTGTATTTTTTAGGATTATGATTTTAAAAATCTAAGCCTTTTTTCAGTGAGTGGTTAATTTGATATTTCCTTATCTTACTCATTTTAAAATCTGTAACAAAGGCAGTCCATAAATAGCACTAATTAATTTTACTGATCTCTAACTTTGACTACCTTCCTCTAATCTATTACCTTATTTCTGAGCAACATCACAGGGACCATACTTTTAAATAAAAGTCTATAATCTGCTTGTACTCCCTACAAACATAGAAAAGCCAGAGTTAAGGATGATCTTCTTGGTGAAATTATCAGGAATTAGAGGGAAGTCTTTTTGTAAAAGACATGAAAATCAAGGCATTTGTATGAGAAAGTCTTCGGATATACTCAAGTAGGACACTACCACAGTTGTAAGACTTGAAATGGATTGTGTGCAGTGAACAATAGTGTCTTTTTGAATATTGCTTTGATTTTATAAGTCGTTTTCATATGAAACAAAAAAAATTCAAGCATTCAAGCATGGGGGAAGAGAACAATTTTGAAACCGCTTTCTAAAACGGTCAGTAAAATGAATTTTCATCTCCTGTTGGCATGTTCCCCAGAGGCTGGTGAACACCACATTTCTGCCTTTCTTCTGTAGGTTAAATCCATCTACTGCCCCAGTCTTCTCTTCTTCTACTCTCTCACACTCCTTCCTTCTTTCTCCCCAGATCCCAAGCCCTTCTGCCCAAGCTCCCCTGTGCTCTACCCACCTTGCCATATTTCCATGAACCTCCTGGCATGCTCTCTCTTTCCTTTAACTTTTGGAGCCTCTCTTACATGCTCCTTTCTGCCTTGCCCATCTTGCTTGTCAATGACATTTGATAACAATGCCTTTATAACTGTTACTGCGATTATTCATGCATACAAAGATGTTGGGAACACGTTGGAGACAAATATTCTCAGATTCCTAATGCCCTTGCAAAAAAAAATCAGCCGTTTGCAAAAGAATGGAGGGGGTGGTGAGGATTTATTGCTCCTCCAGCTCTAAATTATGCCAGCACAACCTTCATCTCAAAACAAGCTAATGTATATTCTCTGACATAATCTGATAATCTGTTGCCACACATAGATGCGTATGTGTGTGCTTCTATTTCTATACACCTAAAAAAAAAGGAAAAAAAGATCATGTCTCCTAGAAGAGTTCACTTGACAAACTTTTCATAAATGAGCGAGTAGTCTAAAAGTAGACGTGAATTTCATGTGTTGTGTTATCATAATCTTCAAAATAATGGACACACATACCATCAGTAGTTGCAAGGACACAGCTAACGGCTGCAAGTCTCAAGAACTGCATTTAACTGCAGCAGCACCACATTATTTCATGTCCCTCTTTTGCCTTAGCCCTAAAGGAGTCAAGAGCACTATTCTGGAAGGACACTCATACATTAATAACGGCTCTTGCAGGTTGCCTTTGAGAAACAGTCTCTCGCATACAGTGCGTCCAGAGCTGGTTTAATGTGACCTCCTTTTTACCCACCCTTTAGGAAACAGTTCTTTTATTTTAGTCCTAGCGTTTTAGACTTGAAAACTGGATGCAAATGTTGGTTTAGCGATTCCCCAGTCACCCAATGGGATCAACCAGAATTGATCTCCACTCTTTGAAAGTAGCAGGTTTTACACAATCTTCCTTGTGTGTCAGACTGTTTGGTTTCCCCCCCCGCCCCCCCCCTCATTTTTTTGAGTGGGGAGGTAGAAAAAGAGATGGGAGGGAGGTGAAGAGGAGGAGTGGTGAAGGGCAAACCAGCAAACAATGGACAGCAATGGAAAGGGACTGTGCTGCTAGTTTTAAGTGTCTGGTTTTGTTCCAGCCTGTTTCAAGTACTGATATGGATATGAAGTCAGTGGCAAACTAACACCCTCAACTTTAGTTAAAAGAACTATAAATCTGAAATGAATGTATAAATAATATGCAACTGTCTAGACAGTATAGGTCACTTGCAAAGAGACTAGGTCAGGAAAAGATTGTCCATCAGTCAGACAACCATAACTGATTCTGATGCTAAATAATGGTTTAGATATTCAGTATTCTATATATGCGAAAGGCTTCACTGAGCATTGGATCTTCCCAACCAAAGTAGCCTTCTACTTATACATATCTTTATGCAGCTGTAAGAAAACGCACGTGCTATTTAAACATTAAAATTAATGCTGAAAGAAAAGGCCATTTAGCAAGGGACTGGAACCAACTAATGTAATTAGCTTTTGGTAAAGCAAAAATAACTATCATACTCTACCCTTGATAAACAACCTAATCTTATGATATCGATACAATTTTTAAAGGGGCAAGAATTAAAACTTTAAGATGACAAAGAAACTTATTTATTTCCTCTTATAGAATCAGTTCACAGATACATTCAGGGAATTGTGTGCTGTATAGCCCTGCTTTGCACTCTCACATTTCAGAGCAGGCTAACTCTCAGGTATCACAAAAATGTAACCGTGCTGACAACACATGCTTTTGGAATTATTCTGTGCATTGTAATGCATTTTTTGCCTCTATTTCAGCAAAAGTAGGTGGTCTTTAAGGTAACAATACTGGCATCCTAATGCTTTCAGGATATACAGTAAGTTTTGGCAGGACTGGGAATAATAACCAAGACCTACACAAAATATTTCATTTATTGGCAACTTACAAAGCACATTTATACATTTGCTAAAAAGGAAAAAGAAAATACATGGGTAATAAATCTGGCATATGTACCAGCTGGCACAGCTGAAAAGCAGGTGTTACAGCTGCAAGACGCAACCAAGGGCTGGGTGTGAGTCCCAGTCCCAACCCAAACGCATTCCAGAATAAGAGACTGGGTCCTGTAACTCAGAGGATGCAGCAGATCACTAACTCCTTCCAGAGGTGGTTTGATTTCAAGGGGGCTCCACATGGATGCATCACTGCATGCCTGTGCAATGTGCTGCCAAACACATCTAAGAACATATTCAGGTACTCAGTAATAGACTTCCATCAAACCAAACTGCAATATCAGTAGTATAATAGCTCGTTATACTGGCTATATTACAACATGCCTTCTAAATTCTACTGGTGTTTATTCTGAGTGGAAACACACAGGTTATCCTGATACTCAATTCTGAAACCTGCTAGTGTGTAGTAACTGTATTTTTCAATGGATATAATTTGATTGCCTATGAAACAAGATTCAAATATCTTGCTACCTTTATACCTACAAATGCTATCAAAAATTTCTGCACAGAAGCTGCAAATTTGTGGTTTGATCTTCGGTTATGCAGACCTACCCTAGTTCAACTTGAATACAAGACATCAGCCCTCTTAAGAATTTTAAACGCTATATGCAAACAGAAGGAAAGAACAAAAAATCATGGAAGTTAAACACAAAGCTTGATCCTGCCAATCCGTGGCTATGAGTAGCAAAGATTGCACTGAAGTAAGAGGCATTACATTCAGCAGCTATGACAACAACTGGCCTCAAGTTGCACACACGAGCCTCTTGCAACTTAGACCAAGCGGAGGCAACTCAGCACTTCCAAAAATCACACCTACAAAGCCAGGTGGTCAGGAAGCCCCTCACACACACACACCACACTCCAACACTTCGCAAAGCGTGCAAAACCCTCATCTGCAAACCTGAAATGAATTTTCCATGTTTGAGGATTCACATGCTGGCAGAAAACACAAAGACAGGGACGTGCCCAAGTTTCTTCTAGAGCTTCACTGCAAAATCTTTGCCCATTTCTCTCGGTGGAGTATCATTAGCCCTTTCCCTCTCTTAACTAGACTTCTGTATTTTTACTCTAAACCCTAAAATGCTTAGAAGTCAATATTACATACAAGAGTTGAAAATGAAAGACTTTTTAATCAAGACAAACAAAATGATGAGCACATTGAAGTCATTTAAGCCGTATGGGCTAATCCTGTTCTTAATTAAAAAGACTTCTTTCCAGTTGAGAAAAAATAAAATCAAGATATACAGAGTTAAATTAAAATGTTACATTTTGAGAAGGTTTTTTTGCAGGTTTTGGAAGGAAGAGATTTTGTGAGAGATCCTATTAGCTGATATTATTCTTTGTTTCTCCATTAGCAGCCTACAGGCAGAGATTTAAGGCTCGGATACAAACAGATTATGCCAAAATAGCTTTCTCTGAATAACTTCACGTGTGGACACTTTTATTCCGGAATAAGAATACAGTTATTCAAAAATACCTAGCCCTACTTTAAATTCAGACCCTGCATTAATCCAAATTAGCTTTCAAACACAGCTATCCCTTAGGCTATTAGAAGCCTGATTGTGCCTGGTATTACAAACTTCTGTAAGAATTCTCTCCAGCCATTCTGCCTCTAATCAAATTTATTCTGAGTTGCACTGTGGGGAAAGCAAACTCAGGCCTACATTGTAAATGATTTTGAGTCTTTGAATCCCTGTTTTTCTTGTACCTTTTTTATAATGAGCTCTGTCAGCTGTTCAAAGTGGCTCTGTCACTACCATCAGGTATCCCTACTTCATCTGATTGATTTCATAAACCAAGGTTCAAACATGCACTGCTGGATTGGAATTAAATGTATTTATTTTCAGTCTGTAAAACACAGCTGTATAAATTTAGAGAATATTTGGGGGGCAGTAGAGAGTCTTTAGTGCTGTACTGCAAACAGAAAGGTTTTTCGTTTTGGATGTGACACTATCATTTCACTGATTTTAACGTCCAGTCAGGCACATAAACAGGGGTTTTTTTTGTAAAAGTCAAGCAGAAAAAAAAAGGTAGTTAGGCTTCTTTGGAAAACATCACTTGTCTCTAAGTGTGTTATTTTCTTCCAGATGCCGTAGCTACTTTATAAACAGAGTTTAGTAAGTAGCTCCAAAGGCTTGTCTACACTTGAAAATTAATTTGGATCAAGACAGAAATGTGAATTTATAGTACAATATGTTTTTATAAAGTTGTTCTCTTCACAATAAGGCCTCAGGTGCTTCTTCATAAATGGATATTCCTTAACAAAAGTACCTTGAATTACATATACAGCATGTAAAGCAAGGAAGCAGATTAATTTTTACATACTTTTTGCTAAACACAGACAACTGCTGGAACTCAAGCTCCACTTGGAAAAAAAAAAAAAAAAAGAAAAGAGAAAAAAGAAAAGACTCCATGTTACTCAGTGTAACACTAAACAAGTTTCAAGTACCATCCCTCCCTCAACACTCCTCACCCATCACTACATCAGTATAAACCTAACTTATTACTGACAGCAACCTTAAAGTATGTTTATTTCTTAAAAAGAAACAATAAAAAGCAAAAGAAAACGTAACAGCCGCTAACCAGCTGGGAAAGCAAAATGCTGCAATCTGCTGAGAAAAAAAAAAAAAAACAACAAGGGGGGGGGGGGCTGTAGATTTTTTTTTTAGGGCTGCAGGGCACAGATTTTGCCAAAATTAAAGGGCCAGCTGCAGAAAAGTCACGCTGGAAAAAAATTGACATTACCAGAGTGTCCCCACACAAGGGAGGGAGAATGCAATCAGAAATAAGGGTACGTTTCTGTGTGGTCTCTCATCAGAGGGGGCTTTTCCTTCCAATCTAAATTGTACGCATTACAGAAGTATACCAAAACATTCAAAACCCTTATGACCGAGGATGGCATGAGCTGTCAAGGCATTTATGTGACCGTTTCCTCATCCTCACAGTCTGAATTGTGGTTTAGCACTTTCAAAAGCACCCAGCACCAGGATAAAGGCACTTCCCGAGCAATGGGAACCAATGCCCAGCACTTTTAGGAGACCCATGCCCAGTTAAGAACAGTGATCATTAGCTTGTGTGCTGGGAGGAGGGAGAACAACCAACGAGCCTTAACCCCGACCTCTTAAAATCCAGCTTAGCCAGAAGAGCAGCAATTCCTGCTCAGTCTGCGACAGAAAGCTCAGAAGTGCCCAACTTCAGGAGACAGATCATGGCTCTGGACTCAGAAAGATACAGGAACTTCCTTGCGAAACAGAGGAAGATGCCTCCTCTTCTTTTCTGTATTTTGTACCGGTGAGGTGCAGGCACTTATTTCATACCTTTGTGAAGTGCCTAACAATTCCCATGCATGCAGCAATGGCCCTGAGCAGCTGTGACCACTGCAGTGGCATCAGTCCTTGTGCTGAAAGGGAACCTCTGAAGACTGTTACTTCTAATAAAGCTGTTTCCAGGTACCTCCTGAGCACACGACCAAGAGTTTAAGTCCACTCCATGCGTGTTGGAAGCATCCCAGACGCTTAATGCCAGCAGGGCTTTGCTTTCTGTGCGACTCACATATTTTCCTGTATTCCTTACTCTCAAAAACCCTATACTCGCGTACACATTAACACTGAACAACAGCATTGCAATAGGTTTCTAGCATAGAATACCAGCAAATATTGTAATGTTATGAGCAACTGAAGAACTATGCACTTCATGGTTTAGCTGCAGTTTACCATCAGCTTCGAGCTCACTGCTGGACAGAGCACCAATGCCACTCTGAGCGAGAGGACAGGAATGGGTAATTGAGGGTGGAGGACCGCAGTACATTGGAATACTTTGGCTTAAACTGTTGTGAAACCAGATGCAGTGGTTGCATCGCTGCAGCTTCTGGCTCCAGAGGCAGGGCCAGCTTCCTGCTTCATTTGCAGTTTTGTGCATCTCCCTACTCTTTCTCACACAAGGCACTGCAAGCATGCCGTGCTCGCACAGCTAGAGCCATTCATGCTGCTGTTATTTCATCCCAGAAGACTGAAAAAGAGAGCCAGAGTGGACAGGGACAAAAACTGTATCCCTGGCAATAGTAATGTCCATTCACATTGCCGACAACAACTCCGCTCCTTTAGGAATGTCGAGGCATCTGCGTGCATATTTGTATCTGTTCTCTCACTGTTCAAACAATGATGGTTATCCCAAGGGAACCAGGGATGGAGTTTATGGCACTGCTATTCTGTACTTACTTCCCAAATTACATTTAAGCAGTCTGACTAGTTAACTGTCTACTGCTTTAGCACTAAAATTTGGCAAATGAGAAGCTCTTTTTGAAGGAAAATTTTATTGCCATTTTAAATTAAATTTTAAAACAACACTTGAGGTGACTGTAAATATGCAATGAATTTCTTTCTTCCTAGTTAATTCGGTTGCCTCTGCCAATACTGTTTGGTTGTTCTGGGTTTGGGGTTTTTTTCCAGACCGATTTATGTTTGACGTACCTGGGGACCAATCTACCTTAATGATCCATAATTAGAGTTTTCTTAGAATTACTGTTATCTATCAAGAAGCAGCAAAGCAACATTAAAAAAAGCTAGTCTTCAATGCTTTCTTAATATTACATTTTTCTTTCCAATTCAGGGAGGAAAAATTCAGCTTTAATATTTCTTTCTATAGATTTTCTTCCTCCAAAATCGTAATATTGGGGTGCATCCTATAATTTTTTTGGGGGGGGGAGGGGGGGCTGTTTTTAGTCAGAAAGTATAACAATCTGTTACAAATTCATTGACAGAGAAGGAGGTGCCAACTTTCCTGCAGATGAAACATAAAGGCAGTGTAATCAGCTGACCTTAGAAAAAGAAAAAGATTTCTAAGTGACAGAGATCCACATAACCAGAGGCATGAGAGGAAACCCTAGTAAAACTGCTTTGAGTTTAATGGTATATGGAGCATCATGTTGTACAGTCATTTAGAGCATGATCTCAAAAGGCTCAGCAAGGCTATTTTATGCAGTATGCCATTGAAAGTCAACGCACGGTATGTAAAATTAAACATGAGTAATCCTTTGCAGAACTGGGGCCATATTTAGTTAACCTTTTGCAGAAAAAAAAAAAACCTTAAGGTTATTTTCTAAGATTCTATTAAGTCCTGCTGTATTTTAATAGGAATGAGGATTTTGTTTCATTTTTGCCACTCAATATTTACATGGTTGAAAGGAAAACAAAATATTAATCCAATCTAATCTTTTTAGGATCAAAATCCCAAACAACACATGTGAGAAATGCTGAGGAACAGATAAGCAAGAGGGAAGGTCTTTTATATACAGCCTTGCATACAGTCAAATCCATTTTAAGAGTCTAACCTTAATGAGAGCTTTAGAGATTAAAAAAAGAAAAAAATATATTTTTTGCATGTAGAACACTTTGAAAAACAAGTTGCCTTCAAATTTCTGTCACTGATGACAAGTCAAGGATAACATTAGGAAATCACTATCATAGAGATGCCAGAAAAATTAGTCAGAATGTATCACACTGCCAGATCGATCTGCTTCCCCAAACCAAGAACGTGGTCTGGACAGTGGAGAAAAGGAAAAACACAAACCACATTTTTAGGACAAGAAACCAGCACAAAGAGGGTGAGTTTTACTTTTTTTTAATTTACAAGCTTTTTAATTCGGGGATGGGGTGGGAGGTGGGGGTGTCATTTTTATTATTTTTTTTTTTTTTTAAAAGGGGAGAAAGAAAGAAAATGCCAGCCCAGTAATAAATCCCAAAGTTTAAAAAACCAAGTGTGCGTTTCACCTCAGCTGGCTGTCTTGGAGCAAAGGACCTCCCCCAGGGACTATACCGAGTTCTCCTCACACCTCCCATAGAGCAGTTCATCATAGCCAGACTTCAGTTTTTCAGTGTTTGTCTGAAAAAGGCACTTCTACAGCACCTCTGCTTTGGCCTCTGAAATACCACTCTGAAGCACAACTTCTGAGGACACCATCGTTGCTATTCCCCAAGAAAAAAAAGTCCTATCAGGATGCAGAATCCATTTTCTCTTCACCATTGAACCACCTCTTGAAAACAGTTGTTCATCAAACCAGTAAACTCTAGCTAACATACCTCTAGAGCTACAGCTAATCTATTTTTCAACCTTTATTGACCTACAAACAACAACGAAAAATACAAAAGAAACTTAAAGACAACGGCAGTAGCATTCTAGCCTGATGTCCTAGCTATCTGTGGAAATCTTTAACATACAAACATAAGCTGGAAGAGTCCAAGGAGGTCTCCAGAGAGCAAACTAATAGTGTATAGGCAAACGGATGCTTTATGAGATATAAACATCCTTTTCCAGTTCGACCATAAATTGTGCTATGTCAGTTCAGTAAACAACGCTCAGGGTGAAAAGGTATCTAGGCAGAATATTGTGCATTAATAGTTTTCATAATACGGAACAAGAAGTTTTACCAAGCTGCCTTCAGGAAGCTGCAATGAGTGATGTCAGTCAAGTAGAAGGAATATCTAAAAATCAACCAACACAAGGAAAATATTAATTAAGGTAGTTTAGGCAATAGAAAGGAAGTGCCCTGAACCCTCACATTCACATGAGGTACCCACAACTGAACAAGACAACAAGGGGATCCTGTCCAGAACAGCCAAAGCAGGTCTGGGTCTTAGCCTGACCCTGTGCCCATCAGTGATTCCACTTCTGCAAACAAAGGCTTTTGGGGCAAGAGATAAGGTCAAATTCATCCCCACACTTTTGACTTTCTCTAAGCAAAGCAGCTAAAGCAGGTTCGGCCCCAAATCTCCATTCTTACATGGGAAATGACGTACAATTTTAAGTCAGGCATCTCAACAAAGTGGTAGTAAAATGGATAGCTGCCTTTGTCCCTACTACCATGCTCCTTGTCATACACTCTTCTTGAAAAAGTTATTCAGCAGCTTTCTGACAATGTGTTCTGAAAAGAAATGTGTGATCTAAAGCAAACTGAATGGGGTGCTGTTCTTGTCAGAAAGGGATCAAATCCCACGTCAGTCAGAGCACAGCAAACTATCTTCCACTCTGTCAGCTACAATTTGCTTGTTTTCTTCCAGCCAACTGTCCTCAAAAAAATAAATATCACCACAAAAAGCCATTTGAGCTGCAGCACCAAGTTGGATTTAGCTTATTCCCAAGTCACCTGTCCCATATTCACTGGACTAGATCACTGGATGCTGGATAATACGGTAGAGAAGAACACACACATGCCACTGCACAGGAGATAATTGCATCCACACCACCTGCTGGAATGAACAAAATTATATATGGCAAATTTATAACTCAAGAAATTCATTCTCTCTATCCGCTGACACAGTTGGACACTGTTTCTCTATATTTTCTTCTAAATTAATTCATTTTGCAAATTACTGTCTGTACGAAGCTAATTATATATGTTCCAGAAATGCGTATGAGTGGAATGGTCCTGTAGATTATATGGCATTGGTTTTTTACAAACTTCCCTCTTGATTGAAAGAAACAAGGGTAAAAGTCATGAGAGCTACTGAAAACTCTCAGCAAGAGGGAACCAGAGCTGACAAAGACACTAAGATACATTTAGGGCTGCTAAACCTTCTGCTCTTAGGACAAAAGTGAACACGTCCGATTCACGAGTCATTCCTTGGACAATTAAGCGGAATTTATATTTTAATTCCTTATTACCTTTATGACAGCACAGTGATTGTGCACAGACATAGTTCTAGTTGTGAGGTATGACGTTTTTCCTGGTTTAATTCCTTCTGTGCAGGGAGTGAGGGGAGGAGTCTTGCAGACTCTGACCCTTCTGTGTCACGTAGCATCCCAGAGTACAGCTAATGCTCGTACCAATACTCAAGTGGAGAGGAGCACGTGCAGTCCCAGCTTGCAGTCTTGGGAACAGAGTTCTTATGTGTTTACAAGCACAGCTGAAGCACATACATTCTTAACGTAGGAGAAAATCCAAGGGGAACCTCATTTTAATTTTGTAGTACTCATCCCCAGCAACCTATACTGCTTTTGTTTAGTTCTCATTTTTACGCGTGACACCATAGCTCAGATCGATGCCACAGAAATATTTAGGAATCATAGCTACTATGGTAAGTTGCCAATAACCCAGATCGCAGACTGCCAAGCTGCTTCTGTGTGTTAGTTGACGCAGGATGTTCCAGTTCCGGTAACATCCAAACACTCACAGAACCGCAAAGCTCAGTTACTGCTTTGTTGGCAAAGAGAAGACATTCCACCCACTGGCATCCATTAGATATAGTCCTCCTAGAAGTCATGTGGTTTGCCCAAAAGATAGTCACTTTAGTTTATGAAATCAACATCCAAAAAAAAATCCCTTATAGGAGAAACCCTGAACAACTCTTGAAATTTATGATGGGGATAATGTGTTATTTGTCTTGATTCAGAACACATACGATTAACAGACTAACACATCTCTCAAACAACACACATTATTAAAATGGCCTTTCTTATGAGCAAAATCATCAGCCTGAGTTTTTTATCATTTTATATACAAATGTACATAACTAACTAGGCATATGGAGTCTAATAGTCACTCTTGTTTTTATAGAAGACCAGTATGCGTATATTGTCTGAGTGATTAACGGATCATGGAGAACATGGCCCACTTTGACCCCTCCAAAAAATGAGCTTTTTCAGTCCATTTCAGATGGCCATGTTACTGCTTTTATGAGTAAGGGACAATTGTGGTACTTTCAGTTCTATTAAACATACAATTCCATATTCACTATATATGTATAAACACAGTTCCAGTGTCCAAAGAGCATTCTGTTTAATGACAGTCCTGTAATTCACAGCCCTATTTCATGCATCTCTGTTACAATTCAAATAGGAATAAGTCTTCATGCAACATAAATACTTATATATTTATTACCTGGATAAATATTAGATACTGGAATGTTGAACTGTTTCTTGGTGGGATCTCAGCTGTGCTCAGAAAGGCCGGACTTTGCCCATTCTCCATAAATAAATGGGCAGGAATTGGAGAAGGCACCTGTCTCCTTCCACCTGCCCATTTAACTGGAATAGTTCAGAAAGCTGGTAATCGATCCCTACAGTTCGAATTATTACCAACGACATCAACAAGATGCTAAAAAGTTTACTCAGAGCAACCAACCTAACTGCTCTCATTTGCTTTGTCATTCTCAAATCCCTTCTTAAATGACTCAGTGTTTCTTCCATTATTCACATTTGGCAATGGTACTATACTGAATGGGAGTAAACCGCTATTTGTTTCAACTTTACATTGTTATATCAAGCTAATTTCTCAAAGGTATTTGAAGAAATGTTCTTTTCCGATATACTGAATAAACCAACTATCTGTCTGTGAGCAAAGATAATAAGGTATCCGAGTAGGTCAGTTATTTTACTCTTCCATGCTACATGAAAAAAAAAAACAAAAAAACCCCACAACACAATAAATGCTGAAGCTGAGTGCAAGGAGTAAGTTCAAAAGTGAAATGTTCCCAAAATCCAGTAGGTATCTGTAACAGCAGGTTTCACTTAAAGTGGATATCACTTTACTGGTTTTAACAAACTTCAAAGTAAGTGTCCTAATGCTACTCATTTTGTGTGTCTGTTTTACATCAGTCACAATTCTGTATCACGGTTTCACTTCTGCCTGATACTTATCATAAATTTTTGTAACTGGAAAGCACACTTAGTGTATGGATTAAATTAAGAATGGTTTTACAAAGCAGCATGATAGCAGACATTTATGTTATTAACTCACTTTTTTACATATCTGCTGATACGTTGTTAGAGCATGTTAAAATATGGTACGGTAATCCATACCACATACATCAGCAAGATAAATACGTTTAACTGAAATAGAATCAGAGAATCAGAAATTGGTTTTATGGGGCTCAGTTTCAAGTCACTGAAATGTAGGAAAAAAATTCAAATAAAACTATTAATTTTTAATTCATTATAACACTTTAATTCAATGGAAAATGGCTAATTTTAATAAACCCAAGCGTCAGTGCTGATGGTGAAATCTTATACACACAGAAATAGAGTCTCCTAGCAATGCAGCCTGGGAGCTATACCTTGGATACTGAAAAGGTATTCCCTACATGGAAATTTTACACTATTTGCCTGCAAATGGAGTGTCCTGAATGATTGCGTAGCCCTTGGTCTTTCTCACTTTGAGGAGCAAGACCATGTGTGACAACAGCATCTGCAAGGCAGTTTGGGGGAGTTAAGCACACACCTGTCAGGGAACTTCCACAGCCACCATGAACCACAATTTCTTTGTTCCTTTAGAAAAAGTCAACCCCAAAATAAATGTTGGGAGTCTTTTTTCTTTAAGGAAAAGTAAAGCAACAAATAAAGATGATCTGGGAGTGGGGGGCTACCCTGATTCTCCATTATAACTCTTTATTACACTACCAAGTCCCCTCAGTCCTCTTCCAAAACTAACGCTGTTAGATTCCCCAGTGATCTTACTGTTTTTGGGATAGAGAATAACCAGCACAAAAAGTGCAAATGGGATTTAAATAGCTGTCATTAGAGAAGAGAGTTAGCACATCTGGCCCATGAGGCACTTTGAGTTCAGACATAGCCTTGAAGAAGCGATGACAACATAGTGAGCAATGGGGAAAAGGTACCTCATACGCTTTGCTAATGGGGCATAAAACTGTCCCTTTTTTCAGTCACATTCCTTCGGGTGCCAGCATCCCTCAGCGCACACATATCCAGTGGCAGAGGAGAGCGGTGGAGGTACATTTTGCTCCATTTCTTATGCCCTTGATTCAGGCTGGATAGGATATTCATTGCTGTCATTCAAAAATTTCCTTTGTTTCATCCTGAAACACAGTTTCTCCAAGGCTAAGGAGCATGCCACTCTAAGCAGTTGTTCACAAAACATTTTTAACCTGGAGACATTTTTTCCCAACCATCGCGCAAAATGTAGACTTGTTAACAGATGGTGTAATTAAGTCTACTGTAAAGCCTGTAATTTTGCTAGAAATACTTGATTCTGCCTGGGCCAGCTACTGTTTCCAACTCCTCTAGGACACGCACACAGTATACACACAGTTGCTGGTCACCAAGGATCAGGAGTAGTTATTTATAGCAGGGAAAGTAAAAATCTTCTTGGCGATCCCAGGAGCAAGTGGTCCTATCAGATGCATTTCCAAGGCAAAATTAAATTGTTCCTTAAGGCTGTAATAAAAACCCACCATTGAAGCTTATTTTAGGAGCATTTCATTGATCCAACAGTATGAAAAATACTGAACTCCATTAGAAGGAAACATTTTAGCAGGCACACACATATTTGAGCTGCAGGTTGGAAACCTGTTGTATTGCCCTCTCCTCTTCCCCTTCACTACACAGGTCTTGTCCCTGGAAGCAGACAGAGGTCACAAAAAGGCTGAGAGCTTCCCGTCCAAATGCACACACCGTGCCACGGTATCATACACATTCACTCGCCTTCATCATAGCAGTTACGCCTCTAAGGACTTACGTGGAGGGACCTAACAAACAGCAGACTGCAACAAGGCTGCAGTGTTTAATGTCAGCTCTGCCACCGGCAGAACTTGACCGCAGGCCAGTCATCCTCCCTCCTCCATGTGCAACAGAGTTGGGGCGGAGGGGGAAGACGTCTTCCTTGCAGGGGTCCTAAGTGCTGCAAAGTCTCCTCCACAGCACAGGTGAAACAAGGGACTTTACCTCTGACTTCAAAAAGCTAACAAAATCTTCTAGGTAGCTATTGCTGCTGTTTGTCTCCATCCAACACCCTGTAACTGAAAACCGAAGTTGTTGGTCAAGCACCGGCTGATGGTACAACAACAGGAACATAGCCACAGTATGAACATGCAGAATGTGCAAGAGCAGGAGCTGTAATTATTTCCCTGTGCCCTCCTCCAGGTACACACAAGTACAGTATTTTAAACTGTCAGACATCAGCAGTTAGACGCATTCAGAAATCATAGTTGCCCCCATCCAGGAGGAATTATGATTTATTATAATTTTAAGATTATACAGTTATTTAGCCATTTTAGAGTGCAAACAACTACTTTAATAAGCTTACAGAAAAGTTATTAGTGTGGTGGTGAACTCCTTCAAAACAGTAATTTAATTAGTCCCTCCCTTGAAAAATCTACAACATCTAGCACACATAAAAGGAGGCATCTCACGTACTAACTTGTCCGACAGTTATAAAGACATAGGGAGACATGAAAAAAAGATGCTGAAATATGTATAACCACAGAGTTCCAGAATAATAGAAGTCAAACCAATAATATATCAAGGATCTCTGCAGTCTTTAAATACTGCTAGAGGCCACATAAAAAACCAAAATTATTTTCAACTGTCTGTATTAGTACTTTGACTCCTATTTAGGCCGCATGTTTTTCAGGGCCAGAATCCCGTCTTAGATGCATGCTGCTCCACATACCACGTCCCTAACCCATAACTAATGCTCCTAGATGGGTTACTGCAATATCTATGTCTATCAATATCTAGCTATATAAAAAAAAGAACACTACTAATAAAAAGAAATCAGTTGCAGCTTGTACCCCCTTTTCATTATAGCACATCTACACCACCAGCAACATGCCTTCAACAGACATATACCGAGTAGATTTAAACTGCCTAGATGAGGTGCCACAAGGTCCGCAACTGCGGCAGCACAGGGCTAACCACCCAGTTTTATAGCCTGCTCAGATACGGCATTAGCAGAAGCCAGCACGGCTGTATCCGCACCACATGTCAGGCCAGCAGTTACAGACCCCCTTTTTCAGATGCCCTTTGAGCTTTTGTTTCTGCAGCCTGTTCTTAGGAATGACTTTTTTCTTCCCACGCTGAGCTGCAGAGCCACATGAACAGGTGGGGACATGAAGATGCCCTAAGATAGAAAGGCAGAAAACTTGCATGACCGACATAAGGTGTAAGTTCAATTCAAAGAATAAAGACAATGCTTTCAAAAGCAGAAATTCATCTACTTCTACAGTCCTGTTCAAGCAAAGAATTTCTGCAGCTACACAAGCAGGGAAGAATTGTTTTCCCACATAAGAGAATGATTTCCAGTCCCTTTTAAAATCCAACACCAATACCACACTTATTTATTTTACACACTGGTTTAGGCAGAAAGCAATTGTCATCAGCAGTACTTGAATCCATTCTAAGAGAAGTTTGAGATGTGCATCCCCCCCAAAATTTGGGTTTCTCAGATACATCATGGCTGGGCTTGACAGTCAAAACTGTATAGACTATCCTGTGTTGCATAAAACACAATTTATCAGAATAACCACCCCCAAAGGTTATATCCCTGTACTACACATACAATATAACATCATTTCCTGGCTCAGACACTATTTCTGGTGCCCATATGTTTTGTACTAACCAACCCACACCAAGAGCCCTACTGTTTGGAGATACCTGCTTGCATGTGTAATTCATGACATATACGCTTCCTCAGTAACAGTTAACATGCACTAAGTGCATAAATGCTTCACACTAAAAAAAACTGCTTTGTGCCCAAAATGAGGGAGGACAGACACTTTGAAAGCAGGTACGTTCCTCTGAAAGACAAAGCATGTTACAGTAAATATCCATTCCTATTAACTAGAAATGCTATCGATTATGTCTACGTAATAATTTGGATAACTTATGTGCAAATTTATATTTTCTTTGAAAAATAGGAAATGCCGTCATCATTAATTGCTAGATCTTGAATAAAAGCTACTGATGATTTGGGCCACAATATCCTGCCTATCAGTGTGCATGAAGAGGAAAAGTAGCGATAGACGAGGAATTTAGCAACCCCTGACTATATGATACGCCCTCACGTTAAGCTCCACAGACACCATAGGATACACAGCCTTTGGCTTCCCCATGGAAAAATCTCTGGGAAACAAGAGCCACTAGCTGTTAATAAAAGCAAGGGAAAGCAATGCAACTGTGAGACAGTAGATGTCTTTGGCAATTGTTCAGTATCATTTTCCCTGCGTTTCTATTGTCTTACACTCTACAAACTTTTATTCTTGTTTTTACTATCCACACATCCAACAGTGACCAGGAGCCCTGAAGGACTTCAGATGACCAGTGTGAGGCAGTACGAGCTGCTACCGCTTTAGGAATAACCCTGGAATTCTGTTCCTACTTCTATCAGTGCACCAATAAACAATAAATCTTACACTGACCACTAGGACAAGTGCTCTAGCTCTACCTGGACTCCAGAAAAAAACCAAATTCAGCATGTTAGGGACTATCTCAGGTATTCCAGTTGCTTTTCTTAATCGGCTGTCACTGACTGGACCCCATTCAAACCAATCTTTCATTCATGACTCAGCTGCCATCAGGTACTAGGGAAAGCAACAAACTTTCAGTGACTTGGTCAAACAAGTTAATTGCCCAGAACCCGATAACTTTATCACTGGAGATACTGTTGCCAATTCTCTCAGGGGCCCCATAAACTTAAATGACTCTTCAGATAAGGACTGGCAGACTTCCACGTGGTACTAACCTCAGAGAGAAGCATCTTGGGAATGCGAGTCAATCACAAGTCACTCTCTCCTCCCATCTATAGGCAAGCCAATACCACAAAGTACAGAGAATTGGTTTAATAACAGCAAAGTTACTTCTTGCCCCAAACACCCATAGAATTACAGAGAGAAGAAAGGAAAGTTATCCAAAGGGAGCTGCAGCAAATATTTTTCATTATGCTTTTATATTTCAAGTTTATGGCGGTGAAATGGAGAGCTTATGCAATTCATTTGGATGTAGGGCCGCCGCCTGTCCCAGAGACAAGAGCTCCATTTAGCAGTACCATGTAAGATTAGGTACTTGCAATATTACTTCAAAGAAATTCTTGACAAATGTTTTGTCAACATTTCTGAACGCAATATTTGAAATGAACCTTCTGTAGAAACGATATATAAACAAACAAACCTGGTAGGATGAGAAACTAATCTTAGCCCTTAAAAAATAATTAAATGAGGCAAGGAATTCTGGATTTGTTCAAAGAACTAAGCATTAAAAAAATATTCTACTTTTCAGGTGAATTTTACTAGGAGTTTTTACAAATTTGCAGTTTTCAAAAGCCTGCAAACGGTGACTTACAGGATACAGTAAAAGAGAAAGACTGGATTCATTGGTGGAAGCTGAGCATTTGATACACATTTTAGTTTCTTTTTTTAAACTCGAGTAGGATAGTTCAGTGACTATGTAATAGTCTCTCCCAAGGTAATTTGCTATGATGCTAAAAATGGTCCCAGAATATCAGAGGCAAGATTTTATTTTATGATAAAACTAAAAAGCGTATAAATTATGGTTGGCAAAATAACCAAGGATAACACTAATTTATGTAAATATGTGCTGTACAATACAAAGAAATATTCATTTTTGAGGAGCATATAATAAGATTAAAAATCCCGCTGATTAAAGCACATAGCCTTTTTAATGCATTTTGGGTTAGATGGAGAACATTTCTAACATGAAATAGAATTTTGCTAAACTCAAAATATAAATAAAAGAAAATTAAGGAATTAATTAGAAACAACAAGCTGTATTTCTGATCACAGCCAAGAATACAAATCAGATAAGATAAAAAGGAATTTTATATCAAGTATTGTCTATCACCCACCTCATCTGCCTGTGTGATCACAACTTCTGGGATGTTGCTGCTGCTGTCATCTTTTCATCTTCATGCTGAGCTTCTTCTGTTCCTCCATGAACTGATAGATCCGAAGAACCCCAGTCTAGCACTTCACCAACACGCTCATCTTCTGGAAAGTCAACGCTGACTGAATTTTCAACGTCTTCTACAAAGGCTGACAGGGACTCTTTGTTAGCACTGTGCGCACTGTCAGAGGTTACCTGAGCCTCGTCAAAGGTCTGGTGTCTCAGGATGACAAACTTTGTTCCCTGTTGAACAAAGAAAAGACAAGACATAAAGGGCCTTTCAATAGGACACTGACTTCTTTAGCTTTGCCGTGAACTATATTTGATACGTAAGGGATCCTAAGCATGTATGATGCCGGAGACTGTAACATTTCAAAGCTTGTACCGAATCTTTCTCAGGGAAAGGATTCTGCAAAACAAAATTATTAGAGCAACATTCATCTATTTCCACAGAGAAATCATTCATAAAAAAAAAAAAAAAAACACACAAAAAAAAAAACAAAAAACCCCTGCACACATTCTGTATCAAATAAACAAGCAAGTCTCAGCAAGAGGAAGGGTTTTTTTGAATGCGCTCACTACTACCACGGGACTCAGACTACACTCCCAAGTTGGAGCGTTGCAGGGTTTTCTCCCCCCTCCTCCGAAACACCTGGTTCAGGCTGCTGCTTACAGTGGCAACTGAGCTATACAGTTCTGTAATCCATCAGGAAAATTAGTTCGGCTGTCTAGGAGGGATGTCACAGTAGTATTGGCACTACAATTAAACTCATCTTATTAGCATTGTGCTTATATACAAAATACAACACGTTACACATTCAAGTAACTCAAGCTCAGGGAAGTGTTATTAAACTCCTTCCTTTCCCACATATTTGATGTTCCATCTCCCACTAAATTCCAAGTGTCGGCATTGGAAGGATTCTCGTCTAGAGCATGCAGCATACATCTCCTCTTCAGCCTGCAAACATTTATTGCTGGATGTGTGAGAAAAATACAACCCTTTTTTTTAATGCAATCCACAGATGTATGCTATGCAACCCTGTTATCCAACGTTTGATTATAAAGAGAAATTATTTCATTACAATTATTACTCTAATTGTTTCTACTTCTTGCCTTTGAATAAAATAACTTGACATTACTGCCCCCCCCCCCCCCCCAAAAAAAAAAAAAATTGGCAGCATATGACTTTCCAAATGACACAGGACATAATTTACTACAAAAGGGAAATGTTCTGTGACTAAAATGACATAATGTTGATTTCCATGCAAAGCATGGTCCAAGGATTTACAGAAAAGACAAGAATGACCACATATAGGTCTAGAGTTTCACTTACTAAATCTGTGTAGCAGATTTACACTGGTCAGTTATGTACCCGAGTAAAGCCATGATGATCACTGTTCACTCACAGAGACCAAAACTGATATCTGCATTTGGGAAAAGTTCAGATCTTTGGGATCAGCAGAATAACCTCGAATACATGCAAAACTCATCTTAAGGGACCATCACCACAACATAATGAGTGAGTTCCCCTTTCACAACAGTAAATTAGCAAGGTATATATGTTTACTCCTTTATACATGCTGCCCAGCCAAGCATGACAGAAAGCAGCTCTGTTGATTAAAAATCTGAACACCGGGTACCATTGATCTGCTACATATTTTCGTGGTACAACTTGCAGATACATCCCACCTTGACCCACAAAATCAGTACAAACTCAGATTAGATCCATCCAGTATTTCCTCAGGATGCTGCAGATGCCCAAACACTTCTGACACGTTCAGAAAAGCAACAACCAAGTTGCAGGACCAGCTCAAAGTCTCAAGTAACGGGTCCAGTTCAGTTCCTGCCATCCACCAACACAGATACCGGAGAGCAAGGTCTCCCTGCGATGTGATGTGCAACAGTAATGTTGTAGCAGTGATAGAGTAAGGCTATGAGTAAATAAAAGCTTGTAGGAAGAAGTACTGTCTTTTACGACTTAACTGATGTAGCAAGTTCTGAACTGGCAAGCTCCTGGTCACAGAAGTCCCCCTCCAGCTCCGGATCTGAAACGTCAAGCTGAAAGCAGCGAGGAACAACTGCTCTGAAGGAAAAGGTTTCTGAGGAACCGAGGACAAGCTAGTGCTGGGTTGCTACCAAAAGGTTTCCATCTTTCTTCACTCTCAAGGAAAAAAAAAAAAAAAAAAAAAAAAAAAAAAAAAAAAATAATCAGTGAAGAAGGAATGTTTAAGAAAATTTCACAGCAAGAGAAAGAGGAGAAGAAAGAAACCTTATGCCGGTTAGTTAAAGTCTCTCTCTGCTGAACACTCCCCATGGCCTTATCAGCAGCAAATAGCTGCTTGAGCGGAGTCCTGGGCATAGCTGTCTCAGCCTGGATGGCCTCAGAGCACCCTGGTGCACAGCACTTCACCATGGGGCATCACCAGCTACTCGCTCACAGGCAGCAACCAGTGCAAGCCAGAGAAGAAGTAGCCATCTCCCCTCTAGAGACAAACTACATACATCAGGTTCAGAGGAGCATGATGCCTGACAGATATTCTGCTTGCATATGGTAACAACGGGCATCAGCCCAAAATCTCCCTTTGCACAGGGGGAGAAAGGAAAATATCAATTAAAACTGTACTACGTTTGGGTCTTCTACCTTTGCGCTTCTGCATATGCACTTGATGTCACACCTAACAACCTGCAACAAACAGCATCTTGTTTTTACTCATCCTGGGCAGAAGTATTTTCAGACAGAAGGCACCCTTTTCCTAAAGGCCTATTCAAACATACCAGAAAAATGCCTTCCTAGTTACAAGCCATTAATTCCAGAGTCTGTTTTGCACAAGAATTTCTACTGAAAAGCATCACAAAAGCCTGCATTGGGCGCCTCAGATGCATGGAGTAGTTTAAACTAAATTCCAGGCTTGTGTAAATGTATTATTTACACTGATTCCGATCATGTAATCTGTTTTGATGGGCGAGTTCACTGTTAAATACTAGCAAATCATATGCCCTTACATCTCCGTGAATGATCCCATTTGCTGTCAGTTGTGTAATATGGGCAACTTTCTGACTAGTCAAGCGGAAAAGATGGGGAGGGGGGAAACTCCTGCGCACCCAGTGTGACACGGCACCAGAGGAGTGAGCATTAAATTAGAGTGAGAGGTTATAAGTCTGACAGAAACCTGATCTGTATTCCCTAATTATGGAGGCTCACTTCCACAAAACTGACACAAATGTTAAGCCAAATTAAATGTTGTCTAATTAACTACCATATACAAGACTTCAAAGTGGGATGTCTACATGTTATTTAGCGAAGTAACTGGAACACGAGGACTCGCGAATTATCAGTCAAGGCAGACCTGCCATCCCAGCTAACTGTTACAAGGTTAAGGCATTTCATTCCCACGCATCCCTCCTGTTAACGCACCGCTTGTAATATTTACAGAAAAAGGCACGGCAGTAAACAGTGTCGCGCAATGAGGCAGGGGAGTTGGTAGGGCACGATTCAATGGCACTGATCTCCCCGATGAGCTGCCAGAAGCTGTTATGAATGGCCCAGCTGATGGACTGATGACTGATAAAGAGAAAAAGACACCGGTGCTGGTAATTCATGGAAAAACTACACACTGCCATGACAACTACAAGTGCCAAGTGACAGCTGTCAAGGTAAATGGAGTTTGGGAATCCTTCTTTCTTAAAGGATCATCCACGCATACGCGTTATTTTGGAGGGAGGGAAGAATTTAGCATGCAGATTTTCAGATCTATTCCCTCCCTTGGGACTGAGGGGAAAAAAAGTTATTTATGATGCTCTTAATTTCAATCTAATCATCCTGTATTTTGAAGGGAAAAGATAGAAAAGTATTTACTTCCTTCATTTCAGATCACTGTTCTTGTGCAGCGCTAAGACCTTCACGTGGCATCGATACAAGGAAGACTCTCGAGCACGGGTGAGGCTATCTAACCAGGCAACAAGGTGCCGAGGGCTCCGGCTGGAGGAGCCCTGGGCATGGGAAGGGAGAGAGTTGGAGGCAAGCCATGCTACGACGTGGTACAGGAGAGCAGCAAGAGATGCCCTTAACGTGAGCTGCGTTATCTGTAAGAGACATCCATCCAAGTTAGTCTCAGTACTAATGGATCCTCACCATAGTCTAGAACTGGGAGAAGCTGAGCAACAAAGCAACATCTCAGCATGGGTCAGCAGGCCTTGGCACGACTGCTTTCCCAGCAGAGGGGGGAAAAGCTCGGCTGCCCCTCTGCGTGGGTAGCAGGGCTCAGCCAACATGGATCCGATTGATTTGAAGGGGTTTTGTTCGTATCACAGAAGGAAACAGCTGCAGCAGTCCGAGCGAATCAGCCACCATTTCCCAGACAAATCACTTCTTATCCTGTCTTAGCTTCCCAAAAACATGATTTTGTTTGTTTAGGAGCAGCCACATTAAAATGCAATAGCCAAAGCACTGGAAAATTGATTCGTGAAAATTTTAGAAGTTCTACACCCAGCCATGGATAACACTGACCATACACAATACAAACACACAGAGCTCTACTGTTTACGTGCTCTTGGAGCATGGTAGGAAAGGCTTGTCACAAAAAAAGAAAACAAAAAACCCAACACCAACAGGAAAATTGGGCAAGGAAAGTGTGAACAAAGCCTGCTATTAACATAATTCTCCCTAATTGTTTTACGACTGTTAAATTGACAGCATAAAAGGCTCTACTATTATTACCAGCTGTAGTTTATCTCTCTCTATCCACCCTAAGCTTCCAAACACTCTAGTTACTCAAAAACAAATTGAGCTAAACATTCAAGCTGAAGTCAGATAAAAAGGAGGATCTTGAAAGTTTAACACCCGCCTACCCCCAAGAACAAATGCAACCTTGCAAGGACCTATCTTTTCCTGTTATCTCCGGTAACAAATCCATCCAGGCCGATTAAAGTTTGCTTTGAGCATTTTCTTGAACTGCAAGTCATAAAATTCCTGGGGCCTCATTCGTAACAGATTGCAACCAGAGACAGTCTTTCCACGTCACTGTCTCCAAGAGGTTGTGTTTTAGGAGCTCGTTCTCTATTTTCACTAACCATCCTGTAGCCTGATGAAAACCAGCAGTGCTACAGGACCCAACCGTAACACTAAGCACTCGGTCTTGCCCACTGGCCACCGCACTGCGGTCGGATCCTTACCTACAGCTGCTTCTCCAGCAAGGCAGCCATGGGGTCCAAGTCCTGACTCTTGCCCCTGGACAGGCGGGTGGTGTCCAAGTCCCACCAGTACCACACCACTAATTCACAGAAAACAAAACACATTCTGTTAACCGCAACATCAGTGTCGAATGAAAAGTGGTTGAGCGCAAACTATTAATAGAGGGGAGCCCAGTGGCTAACTACAAAAGACGAAGTTCGTCTCCCCTTCCGATCGAGGTTCAGAATAGCTTCAAATGTCTGTCTAAGGAAACCTGTCTGAATGGGATGCTGCTGACAGCACGCAGGTGAGACTGTGGCCTGGGGAGCAGCTGAACAGGTTTTTCATTCTCTTATGCCCCCCAAAATGGTTATTTCACTATTGTTGGTAACACAGGGATAAAGAAGAAGTGGTACAGGTCGGGGCATTTTTAAATACGCTGCTGCAGCTTTCCATTTCTCAACACGTCAGGCTTACCAAAAATAAATAAATTTTAAAAAATTAAAAGCACTTTTGCTTTTAAATAGAAATTCTAAAAACCACTGTCTGACTGTGCAGAGTGGAGCGACACAGGAATAAGGAGAAGACACTATTTGGGGAAGGGAAAAAACAACAGAGAAACAGACAGCATAAAAAGGAAAACAGGGGTCTATTTTTTGAGCCAGGCTGCAGTTTGCCTCCTCTTTCACAGCCCTGAGACTTCCAAGATCAACACAAACATGCAAGCTTTTTACACCTGAGTATCGGCATACATGACCCGACTCGCCAAACAAAAGAAACATTAAAAAAATAAAAGCATTTTCTCAAGGGAATCAAACACACCCTGTTTCCCCTTTCACCGCAGCCCTATGCTCGACTTCAGAGCCTTGCCACAGGGACCTCTCCTTCCCCCTTCTCACACACCCCTCCTGCTTCCCACCTCCACCGCCCCGTGAGATCTGCAGCCCTCTGCCTACCCCTCCCTGCACTGTCCCACAGCTGGCAGCTCATCCCAGGTGTGTACACCCTCACCCTCCTTCCCCCAGCGTAAGTAGGTCTAAAAATTTCCTCTGTTGTGTGTTTGCCAACCATGCCAATCACTTAAACCCTGTTCAGGCAGGGATAGCAGACAGACTCACCCATTGTTCTCTTCCCCCTGCTCAAGGTCCTACATCTACATTGTATTGGAATTACTCAGGAGAATCACAAAAAAGGCACAACGAAACAATAGCATAATCCAACATACAAAGTGCTTTGGAGAGCAGACCACTGACAACTCTCAAAACCCCTCTGGAGCCATCAAATAAATATCTTTTGTGTTATGACTGAAAACACTGTTTGCAGCCCAATGAGCAACTTACCGACATTTGGGGTTCTCTGGCTGGTCTCTCTTTTCCTCCCCCAGAAATTTTTACCCAGGCAGAGTTTCTGGGCTTTGTAGCTTTCTCCATAGTCCCCATATAAGCAGCAACCTGGTCAGGGCCCAAATCAGATCAGTCAGGTTCAGGTCAGTTCTCCTGTGTTTCCATAGTGCCTAGGGCTTTCTGGAAATGCTCTGCTCCCTGCTAATATTTCTTGACAAAACAAGTAGGTATTTTTCTGTCTAGCATGGCGCAAACGAATGTGGCAAGCCACTGCTGATCTGCAGGTTACAGTTGGGAACGATGAGAATAATATTTTTTGAACAGAGGTCCCAGAAAGGTCCCTTCCCCATTTGTACCTAGTATCTGCTGAAGGATATCCCAGTTTAAAATATCCTTTCTATCTGGATTAGAGATTCAATGCAAAATTAGTAACAAGGTGTTTGGAAGATATTGCATAATGACTCTAGCTGTGGTACAAGAAACTGTGAGAGAAGAAAAGCAGGTCTTCTGATAATTCCAAAAAAAAGTTTTTTTAACAAAACACCTTTAGAAATATATAGCTGGGAGTTTCTTTTTACCAATGAGCATTGAAGAGGGGAAGCTGAACAATTCCCATGCATTTTTATATAAAGACACAGCAATCTACTGAAACGCTGACACAACTTTACCAACTCAGAGTTTGTGCAAACGATACCATATACACACACTTGTGAAGATCTAACGAATGTAGCATACCATGTACAACAACAGTCTGTTAACATCGGTAATATTAAGAAAAAAATGGATGTTTGAAAGCCTTCCTGCGGTGAAAAACTGCTAAGGTCACCAGCCACTGCTATTCACTCTGTAGGAAACAGAGGGGAAACACACTGCAACCAACAACCAGCAGTCCTTGTGCTAGTACCTGGTGGCTGAAATACTCTTTTTCTCTTGAAGCAAGAAGAAAATACAGTGCGTTCCTTTTATCTGGTTCTTCATAGCATCATTACCTTAGATTTTATGTCAAGACAGCAAGACTACCGTGAGATGTCCACATCCATGGGATCCCATTACACAGGAAGCCCAAAGCCAAGTTTAAGGAAGGCTGTGCAGGGATCTCCTGTAAAAACATCCTTCCTAGCTTCAGCAGTTGTGCCAGTAGAGAGAATTTTGCACCCTGAGAACAAATTTTCCTAGTGGCCATGTAATCACCCTACTTTTGCCCTCCTCCCTTTCTCCCCTAATCTAAGCTTTCCCAATATTCTTCTGTGTAATTTTTTCCTCCTCTGAATGCTGCAAACATAACAGCCACAGATTATCATATTTTTCAGGGCATAGACTCAATTTTTATTTTATTTTAGAGAAACATACCTCAATGTTTAGAAATTAGTATTTTCAATTTAGAGATAGCATTTCAGTTCTCCTTGGCTTGAACTCAGAATTTTTATAGAGAATAACCTGCTAATCTATGCATTTATCATTCTTGCACGAATGATGTGCCTCTTCTTTTACACCCCAAAAAAAGATTTAATACCAATCTCAGCCACCCAAAGAATTTCGTAGCATTTCTATTACAAACTTATTTCAACCTACAATTACCAAATAACTTAATTATCATAATTATATATAAAGCTTTACTGTAAATTAAGATTAAACTGGGTTGCTGAAATAAATGCTAATATATTTAATTGTGGGATGAATTATCTTGGCTTCACTTCTATTCCTCAACAGCAAAACTTCCAAATAAGCATGACTGAACAATGTCTTTACAGAGAGTTAGCCAAGCTCATCATGCAACAAACAAAAGCCATTTAGCGTTTCAAGCAGAGGGCACATTTTCCCTGCGTACCTTGACTTCTAGTGAGTAGCTATTGATTTCCATCGGAAGCTAAAGGTTCTTCATTTTTACTTTCAAAAGTTTAAAATTAACATGGTAATGGTTGAAACCTATTCTCTTCCAACACATTACTGGTAGACATGAGGACATCCTCCCAGAAGCGTGGATTGAAGCACAGAGGCTGGAAGAGGGCACTTCTGTCACACTTTGTGCTGCTAAAGATGAGAAGTTACAGCCCTAACAAAGCAAAAGGCAATGAGAGACAGTTACCAAAACGCGCTTCTACCTCCGCACCGTCTCATCCAAATCTGCAGCAGACTGCCTGTTCCAGTATTTACCTTTCTTAAGCCGAAACTGAATTCAAACAGAAGTTAATAAAGGATATTACGATGTACGTTGGAAGAGGCAACTCTCAAACTGCTTGTCCCTCATAACCTCTCTCAACAGTGAGCCCAGATCTCTGTCACTGCAGTAACACTCTGCCTTAGCCAGTGCCTGATCTATGCTGTTAGCTTGTTTAGTATATGTTAAAGGTAGGTATAGTAAATTTGATTTGCAACCCGTCTCGTCTCATTTACATGATGAGGCCATTGCAATAAAATACTTCTGACATGTTACACTGGCCTATGACATGATGCCAATGGAAGATGACATGCCCCACCATGCTGAATATGATAACATTTACCTCAATAACTACTATCTCCTACCCATTCTAAATTTAGCCAGAATACACAGGAAGATAAAACATGGATTGAAAAAAAAATGCCTCTTTTCTCAGCATCTTTCCTCAGGTCCCTTCAAAATCGGCACGGGGCTCAGCAGGTGGGGTCAAGACATTTTCAAAAGGCATTGGGAAGTTTTTACATAACTTTTAAAAGTAAACATACATACACAATTAATCATAAAATAGAAACATTTCAATATTTATTTTCAATATTCCTTGGGAATTTCTTTTCTGCAAGTCCTGGAATAGCATAGAGTAGATTTAGGTCCATGATAAAAATGAACTTGTCAGCCACAGTCTTTATCTCAGCTCTAGGGAGTCAAGGCCCAGGCCTCAAAGTTACACATGAATCAACATTAAGACTTCACAGACGTGCAGCATTTTCCTCTAAAAGACCTGAGAATACTTTATAAGCACTAATGAATTAAGTGTCCAGCACTTCTGTGAGATAGTGAAACACCATCCTTCTTTTACGGACTGTGGGCAGAAAGAGGTTAAGTGATTTGTACAGGGGCACAAAATAAATCTGTGTAAGGCAAAGCAAAACTCGTGTATTCTGTCTCCAAGTCAGGAGCTTTGGTGCAAGACCATTCCTCATCTCCACCTCGGGCAAGTGAGGGCTCGTGCTAGAGTCACCAGGTGTTTGAGACACAGAACCTCTCATGCACACAATCCCCATCTCCTCCTAATTACTCAGATTTTAGGAATATTCACATTTTTACATACTTTCTTCCGTGACAAAGTTTTACTAGCCTTAGAATTTGCAGAAAGGTCAAAGTAATTATGTGTAAATGTGTCATACATGTTATAACACCCTACAGAAACCAGTCAGGACTTTCAAAAGCCAAACTGATGACAACTCCGTAGGAAACTGGAGAAAGCTCCATCAGAACCATTACAACACAGTTGTCATCTGCAGACATTTCCCTTGGAGACGCGCCTGTTTGCGGACCACTTAGCGGATCCTGAGAAAGCAGCAAACCCCGATTCCAAAAAATATTTTGGTTTTTCTCGCCAGCTCCAGTAATAAGATGAAATTAAAGGAAAATTTAAATTGAATACCCAGGGCAAGAAACCAACTTCCTGGTACTCCGATGTATTAAGCAACTTAATCTCCCAGAGGAAGCGGTAGAGCCCAGATTGCTCAGAGCGCTTAAAACCAGACAGGACCAAACAATTAGTTCCCTTGTCCTAACTAAGACAGACAATTTCTCACCTGCAAATGGGCATTTTTCCAGCAGACAAGCTCAGCCTTTAACAAGATAGGATTTTTTTTCCCCTTTGTGCACTTACAAACATGCCGAGGCAGGCACAGCCAGTGGAAGGGAGTTTGGACTGCCAACGAGGATCCTGTTCACTTCCCCAGCGGACCCGCTCCAGCACTTAGCATGAGCAGGTAGGTTCACACACTGGGAGGTGGGACACACTTGTTGATAACAAAACTGATTAGAGAAGCAAAGGAAATCCACATAACCTTAAGTGAAAAAGCTCATCCATTAAGTGCCTCTGTGATTGTGTGCAAGCAGTCAAGCGAGATTCTTTTAAACAATTTTTATTTACTATCTTGCCATATTTAATTGAAAACATTTTCATTCATTCAGTTTCATTAAACCATCCATTACCTAGGAAAGGCCAGTTTGAAAGCACAGAAGAAATCTACTTGTGATATGCTACAGCAAGCAAACCAGAAGAAAAAGTGACAAAAAACAGAAGGAAAAAAACCCACAAAACAAAACAAAAAAAACAACCCCAAACCCCAAAAAAACCCAAACAAACCAACAGTGCTTATTCTCGCTCCTGGCAAGCCCAATATATTTAAAACACATGCAGAAATTCAGAACTACTTAAAAAGTGGACTTGAGCTGATGCTGGTGAATATCAAATGAACTATGAATGGTTTTGCAGTATGTAAAAGACATACTGGGAGACTGCTACGATCTGCCAGACAAAACCAGCCATAGTAAACTGATCCCGAGAATCTCAGGGACCCAGCTGCAGCACTAAACCCCACCGAGCGGTGTGGGTCCTGTTACACCCGGCTAAAAGGTTGCAGCTTCAGACGTTTGGTCTTGCACAAGATTTTAGAAACCTGAAAGAATTTCTCAGATGCTTTTTTCCAACAAATGTTTTAGCTGGGAAGGAAAAGACAGGAAAGTAATTTACATGATGCTACTTGTTTGGTTGGTTGGGGTTTGTGGGTTTTTTTAAACTTAAAAACGGTCACTGTGCATTATTTACCATGACCTTTTATTCACAAAGTTTTGTTACACCAACTGTTTGTTCTCAAGCCACAAGGACACTTGCACCAAAGCCAATCTTTTCTGGGGAAACACGCGTTAT
The DNA here is from genome assembly GCF_929443795.1 of Astur gentilis. NCBI lineage: Eukaryota > Metazoa > Chordata > Aves > Accipitriformes > Accipitridae > Astur > Astur gentilis. The sequence goes on along the minus strand of NC_064886.1, from coordinate 25,599,645 downwards.
TGCCTGCACTCCCACACACATGCTCCTGCAAAGGTAATTCTCGTTTGGGGATTGTAAGGAGAGGAAAGAGTGCAATAAGACCAACTGTGAGACTTGCAATAATGGGAATTTTCTACCATGTTATTCTTGCACGTTCTGCTGGTCACATTCCAGATATTATCTGTTCAATCATTATTTTACTTTATTTAAAAAAAAAAAAAATTAAAAAAATAAATCACTGTTAGTAGGCAAAAAACTTCAGGAACAAAATCTAGGAACTGCAGAGCACCCTGCCCTCTTGGTGTCCAACCCAAACGGAATGTTCCCCGGTGCACTGCCAGAAAACATCACCTTTTCTTCTGTCTAAACAACACTGGGTCTGTAAAGCCAAATAAAAGATGGGACCAAACCCCCCAACTACAAATAACATTAGACAGGGAAAGGCAGCTCTCTGCTTTGGCAACATAGGTTGTAAATAGGTCCTTTGCATGTGGTCTAAAATGGCGGGTCAAACCAGCATGCTTAGGGGCATCAGAGACACCCAAGTGCAGCAAATAAATGAAAACAGAGCAGGCAGTGCTGTTGAGGGAGGTGACCTGACTTCAGGTGTAAAATTGAGGTTGTAAACGGGATTTGGCAAAAGCCGGACTGGGAGACAAAACCAAAATCTTTCTACATCCTTTATTCACAAGCTATTGAGCTATGAAGTGGGAAGGGCAGCTTCTTTCTGTGCATTTCCAGTGCCGTGCTGAAACGCGGACTGAGGGCACTGCGCACGCAGGTGTTTTTGAATGCCTCAGATAAACAGACCACAACTGCATCCTCCTACCTCTCGGCTTCAACAGGGCCTCAGTCTGCAGCCGTACCGAAGTCAGGGTGCTCAGCTGGAAGAGCTGTGGACTGCTCGGAGCTGAACACTCAGCTGGATGATCACCCCAACAAATGATCTTATTGTGTCCCCCCCACCCCCGGCCCGGGCACCTAAACCACTGCCAAATCCAGCAGACAGGTCTCCGAGGGTCCTCCACGTACTTGCGCGTCTCCCGGCCGGCAGGCCGTACCCGCGGCGGCTGCACCACGGCGGGGGTGAGGAGGCGCAGCTCCTCCCGGAGCACTGCCCTGCCTCAGCCTGCCCTGCTCCACGGGGGCACCCGCAGCGTTCCCAGCACCAGGCAGATCCGCCTGCCCACAGGCCGCAACCGAGGGACGGGGTCCTGCAGCAGCAGGGCCGCACACGCGGCCCAGCCGGGGGTACCTCCTCCCGGCCTCCTACTCCAGCCCCTTCTCTTCCAGAGGGCTCCGCACACCTGTACCCAGCTGCAGGAGCAGCCAGGCTGACTCCGCCACAGAGCTCGCCAGAGGGTTCGTACCGCAAACACCTACCCGACCAGCCGTGAGCTAAAAAAACACCCCCCTTTCCTTTCCCCCCAACCCCAAACCAACATCAGAAGGCGATTCCGCGTGGCTTCAGTGGGCAACCCAGAGGCAAAAGCCCAGCCAAGCCCTTCTTTTGGTTCGCTGAGACTTCGTCCGTTTCGTTTTCTTAGTTCAGGTTGGTTGCACGATTTCAGCTATTTCAAAGTTCAGCAACAAATGTGTAATGGTTCTGTCTTTCAAGCATACTAAGTTCCTTTGCTGTAATGCGTCTGATGGGTCAAACCCCTACTAAATCATGCTCATCGTAAAGCGATACTACCGTCACATAAATTTAAGCCTTTTAGCGCAGGCCTTTCATCAACTCATTATGCTGTCCATGCAGCAAAATCTAGACACTTTGGAAAACCTAATTGTAAGTTCAGGCTATGAAATGCTCATTTGTCTCTTAAAAACTCTTTTTATCACCATTTCTTGTTGCCCTATGGTGTATATTGATTTTATATATTATACAGCAAGAGAGATAACTGTGTGCAAAGAGCTGCGTGTCCTTTAAGGAAAAGGAAAGTAAATAAGTGTATTTGGCAAAACCATGAGACAAGCAGAGCGACTAGATGTCACTCTTCCTACGAAAATACACAGTGGTTGCAGGCTCTGCTGTAATCTAAATCGTAACAATTACAAAAGTAATCGTTAAATTACAAAAATACGGCAAACTCGCAGACCTCCTGGGGATCCTGTGCATTAGGCTAAACAATAATCTAGCATTCGTCCATCCTCTGCAATAAAATGAAAGGTGGGTGTCCCCTTTGTCAGTATATCATGAAAACTGGACCAGGTGGCTAATCCTCCTCAGGGAACTTGAACCTTGGCAAAGCATCTACGAGGGGCTGAACAGATGCTTAGGCACTCATTAACCAATTCATTTCATCGTCACACACATGATGGGAGTGTAACATTAAGAGCCTCACAACCCTGCTTCCACCCCCACAACCGAGAGCTGAGACCAAAAACCTGCCCTTCACTTGTTCAATATGGCCCAGGCTGGTAATGCGAGTTTAACTTTTCCAACTGACTGGAAACATGTAGATCAGCAACACAACACAGCAGGAAGCCAATTTCAGAGTTTTCTGAGCAGTTGGATGCAAGTTTTTGAATGTATTTTTGTGGTCCAGCTTCCCTATTTATTATAAAGCAGCAGCAGCGGGAAAGCCCTCTCTCCATGGGTCCAATCCCACAAGCACAGTCAGGTGTGCTGCCATCCCTATTGCACTGGCAGGCTCAGTGCTGTAAGCAGGAGACCCAGCAGCAGTCACAGAATCGGGCCCTAAAGACCGCAGCTAGCTTGAGAATGACTTGAAAGTCCACATTACTCTTCAGTGGCAGGGTGGCTCTAATAACACTAGCAACTACCTGAGGAGGGGGTTATAAAAAAAAAAAAAAAAGAAAAAAAAAGGAAAGCACATAACAGCAGCCCTAGGAGATATTCAGAGGAGGTCTAAAATACTGCAGGTGTGTGTCTGTGTGTATGAAATAGAATTTCAATAATATAAATACAACAGGGGATACGGGCAGCAAGTCACAAAGACCAAAGCTGATTTTTCTATGGCATGGTTTTAGGAGTTTAAGCCATTAAGAAAATAAGAGGCAGTATCTAAAAGGGACAGAGGAAAGAAATTAACCCTACCTCAACAAGCAGTTGAAAACAGAAAAATAGAAAACCTCTCTTGTCAAGCTGCTTCCCTTTCATGCTGGACAATAACTGAAAGAACAGAGTCAGTACCAGCAGAAACCACAATTCAAGGAGAAACAGTAAGGAAAAAACTCCCGTACACAGCCATACTTTGCTTTCAGCTCATTTGCTTTCTTCTAGCATGGCATCAAAAAAAGAACTACTCCATTACCTAGGGAGCTGGAGGGAACTGCATCACTGGAACACCATTCAGTGCAATACCTTGGTAAAGCCAACATGCAATTGGAGAGTCATTCAATCACGGCTGCAGGAAAGTTTCCAGCAGCACCCAGGTATTTTTGCAGTTTTAAGTCTCATTTTTCACCCTAGGTTCATACTTGTTTAAACAACAGAAACAGTCATTGGTACAATGCTATAATGTTTGGTTTGGTCAGTCAGGAACCTCTGAAAATCTTAGCGGTAAATGATACCACACATTCACCTCTGGGATGCACATTTACCTTAAAAAGGGGAAGCAGCGTTAGTCCGAGTTCATATTGAAAAACTTACTTGGATATTTTTATCTTTTATTTTCTGAAAAAAATTATCATAATTGGTAAAATATAATGAAGTGTGCTAAAACTAAATCCTGCCTTAGGCATCAGAGGCTGTTAGATCTGGTGAGGCTTGACTGGCAGCAGGTCCCAGGAAAAACTTCTGTTTCTCTGCCTGCCTACCTTCTTCCTACCAGCCAGAGAGCTCATAGCATGCTGCTGTACTCACCAGGCAGCAGCCAAGGTTATGGAAAGCCTTAGAAGTAACTTTGAATGTCCTTTGGCTAGGACTAACCTTCTCTAACATTTATATATTTTATGTTTTAAGGTAGAAGGCTGATGATGGAGTAGCTTGTGTCGCGCTTCCGAAGAGACGATGCTGGTGGATTTTGGAGCAGAAAAGGACATTTTATCCTCAACCTAAAGGATGAGAAACCAGCAAGGGTCAGAGGCTGCCTTTGTGTGTTTTACAGCACTGGGCACAGTGGGTACAGAGATTGGAAGAAGAGATGCCAAAGAATAAAAATAAAGCAGAAGGGAAGAACGCCTTTACAGCTGCCAATCTCCAGGCAACTAAAGCCCACAGCCCCCCTTCTTCCCCCGTCCTCGGGGAGAGACCAACTGCTGCAGGACTTGCAGGAATTGATCCTGGCAATGACAGACAAGATCCAAGCCTCAGGATCCTTAGGAGAGAACAGCTTTGTAGAAACAGACTTAAAAAAAACCCAACAACAACAACAACAACTTGTCCCAGGCCAGAATAGAGACTTCTTAGATCCCAGATCACCGACACGGTAGTCAGCAATGGTGCTACGATCATGTCAGTGCAGCTGTTTGCTCATCCACACCAGAGGCTCAGCCCAGCTTTTAGATGCTAGGACAAAAAGCCCAGTCCAGGTGCAGCTCGTCCTGCTGCAAGTCAGGGCCACCAGCAAGACCCCAGCAGCATTCCCATGCCATCTAGTTTTGTCAAAGGAAAGGGGACAGGGAGGAAATGCCACAATTTTATTTATGAAAGTAAGAGCTCATGAGAATTATTTACACCCAGCAGTAATTCACAGTTACATCAAACCTTTGGGTGCCCCAGTTCTGTGCATTGCACACAAATTACAAAGCACAGGGGGTTTCTGAGTCTCTGGTAAGCAGGAAAAAGCTGAGAGAGCTGAAGCAAGCTGGGCACTGGGATGCAAGCACCCAGGGAACCCCAGAGTTGCCCCACAAGGCTTCAGTGTGCACAAGGGGTGCTCCTTCCTACACTTTGAACCCAAATTCATAAACCTGTTAGAGAAAAGCTAATTTTCCCAGAAGCACTACCTGCTGAGGAAACATACAAAACTGAAGCTCCTGATCCTTTGGGACCATTGCTGTGCCTCAGCAGGTCATCAGCAAGAGAGATTTATTTGTAACCCTGACCTCGTTCATAACTATTTTGCACTTACCTGAACAACTCCCACAGATTTTGGTGACCACAGCAGGGTACCCACCAGGTCATCACCACTCCCCGCTACACAGATCTACCCATGGTTGCTCATCACTTCAGTGAAGTTCAGCAACTTCCACTAAAACCAGACATCGAGGGGAACCTTCAGCTAGCAAGTCAAAACTGTTTCTGAGAGCCAGGCCGAAGAAATAGCATTGCATTTTTAAAACAACCAAGGGAAGCCCTTTCCTTACAAGCTTCTCCCACAGCAGGCAAAGGAGTAAGAGCCTAAGCTGTGCTGGCAGGTGCCATTTTATACCCCCAAGGTGTGGGGCCGGTGCAATTGGAGCCAAGTGTGTGCAGCTGGGAGGCTCAGGGGCTGGACAGGGCTGATGGCAGAATCTCCAACACGTGGGCTGGGGCAGCTTCACTCCTGCCCCGGCTCAGCCCAGGGCCATTTGTTCTGCAAATATCATTTGAAACATCTCAGGACAAAGACCCTTTTAAATTTCAGAACCAGAGATACTCTTACAGGCTTTGACACCGTTTGCCAAGTTTTGGTGTGAAGCAAAGTCTTTCTTTTTCTTTTTTTTTTTTGCAGAGTTAAAATAAACTTTGTCTGCAGAGTGACCTGCAGCAGAAACAAATGGTTGCAAAGCAAGAGAGCAGCAGCTGGGGCATCTCTGCTTACGCTGGATGTGGCATTGCACAGGCAGGATGCTGGTCCTGACCTGCTTCTCTCAAGAAACAGGCTGTCCTGGTCCAGTGCTGTAGCAAGGACATACTGTCCAGACGTGATCAGCTTGAACACAAAACCTAACCTGCAAGCAGTTGCCAACTGGAACAAAAGCATCTTCAAAAACAAGTATTCCATCTCTCCTGCCTGATTGTCCTATTTCTAGAAAACAAATCCGTCCTTAAAAAAAGGCAAAGGCAGGCCTTGCCCAAATACAGCTTTTTTCATTCAAAAGATACACAGCTGGCTTCAAGCTCTCTGCCTTCCCCTGCCATCCCAGAGGAAAAAAAAAAAAAAGAAAAAAAAACAACCAGAAGAGAAATGAAGTCAAATATGCTTTATTACTTATTAGCTAGTAATGTTATACCTTCTGACAAGCTGAACAGTTGTAGCAGGCGGCTGTGGAAGTCGCTACATGGCCTGCTTAGAACAAAAACAGGAATGAGAGACAGCTCTGAAAGGGAATTTTTTAGCACAGCTCAGCCATCCTACCATGCCCAAACCAAGTACTTTTATCCAGTTAATTTAGCGAATGAATCCCTCAGGGTCTCCAGCCATCTACCACTACAGCTCATTAGAGCCCAATATCCGACTTTTCATGTTGTATCACTGAAAGCACTTACACTTAAAACGTAATTAAACTTAAAACAAACAAGATCTCTTCCCCCTCCCCTCCCAGCCCCGGGACCTGCCCCCACAGCCCCTTCCCCACGCTTACAAAGGCATGCACCTCCACTGCGTTATTTGGGAAAACACTGCACACTTCCCCCACTGACGGCGTGACATTTGCCTGACCGTTCATCCTGTGAGCAATTAGAAATCTAAATACTGGGTGTAATGCCTGGCTATTGGGATTTAAACTCACAGATCTCTTACAAACGAGTAATGCGGTAAGACTTGCTGTCCGACGAGGTGTCTTATTGAAATATCCCAGGCTGGTTTGCTTGTCACAGCTGTCGTTTCAGCCATTTGCACTTACACTGTATTGCTTTCATTACAAAAATAGAAATTTGTGTCCTAAGTGCTGTTACATTACTAATGCTAAATATTTAATTCCCCGGGGTTCTAATTATGGTTGAGCACTGGCAACACTGATTCTACTTTTTAATAACAACTGTAAAAGCAATTTGAGCATTTTTCAATTAATTAAATACATAGTGTACGAGTAACCTCTTGTCATTTTGCCCTCCAGGACCTGAGCTAATTTGTGTGGAATAAAATGTTTTGAAAATTAACTGATATACTAGTCTGATCATTGTTGTTCTATTAAATTATAGTCTGCCAAACAAGTGGTGTATAATAGTTACATACTATACTGTTTCCTTATTTATGATGGCATGGTGGTTTTTTGAAAAAACTTCTCCAGTGCATTTCTAGAGAACACGCTGGAGAGGCCTAATTAGCAGGTAAGAGATGGTCTATGTACACGAGCATCAGCAGACTTACAATGCAGTGAGTCTTCAGCAATGAAAAACAAAGCCTCTCTCCATTCTTCAGACCTCATTTTCACCTTCTTTCACAGCTGAAATTTAAAGTGTTAATTAAATGACTTTCTCCTGCATCAACTCCTATGGATTAGTTAGTAGTTTACACTTTAACACATGGGATTTGACTCACAATATTAAAACACGCGAGTAGTTTAGAAAGCAATTTTTTATCTTCAACTTGTACAACCCAATATGAAAAGATTTGCCTGTAAGATGAGTTTGTTGGAATACAAGGACAGTTAAAAATACTTAGCCTGCTCATGCAGACATCCAGGCATAGAACTAATACCTACTGCATACCTAACACAATGCTAAAACTAAAAAGTATATTTTCCATTTATACAGTCCTAGAAGCTTAGAACACCGATACATGACAGCACCTTCTGTATCCTGGTAAGGGAAACTAACCTCTTCTTTTCCACGTCTCAACATTAAAAATAATACAAAATCAACCGGGAAGAATTAGCAAAAACCCTAAAATTTTGAATATATTTTTGCCACATTTTTAATTGTAGCTGATAAATAACGTTCTTTCAGCATGTTTTTTAATAGCGTATTTTATTTTATAGTGTGCAATAATAGTAAGTCAAACACATTGCTTGAAAAGTGCTTAAGGTTTAAACATCCCAAAATATACAGGTGACAGTCGGTAGGGTGTAGCCAAGTAATTCAAACAGTAAGGGCAACGTTCTACTCTGAAATCATACAAAACATGGATGAGAGATAAACAGCCAGTCCAGAGTGCACTACTAAGACTTTAACGCTGACAAATCATTTCAGGAAGCAAAAATGCCTTACCAATGTACACTGGTGCCACAGGGCCTTCCAGGTGAAAGTTGCCTGTGACTGAATTATTGCTATTGAAAAAGATTTTGGAAAAGGCATCTCCAGCCACTGTGCTGCTGTTCTGGGACTTTCTCTCTTCGCAGGGTAATGGAAATGGCAGCACTGTAAACTGGAAGCATTCACAAAAGAAGAAACAGCTCATTTCCAGTACCTTGCCAGGTTCCTGCACCCCACTCACGCTCCGGCTGCCTCTGTACGCTGCTGCCACCGCTGCTCACCGCAGGGCCACGAACCTGCTCAACCTCCATGCACTTGGCACTGTTTGGGTTTGAAAGAGGTGGGGCTGTTTCTCATAGTGTTGGCCAGGCTCTGGGGTCACTCAAAAGAGTCATCTGTCCCTCTGACATTTTCCAAGACTGCCCTCTCTTTCAGGAAAGTACTTTGTGCCTGTATCTATACCTGGACACCGATAACGTGGTGTGCTAAGCTGCGTGCAGCTCGGAGCGCTCAACTCTCATGGAAACCCACAGGAGCGCAGCGTACTCTGCAGAGCTCTCCACACCATGGGCCATGTAAACAACATACACATAAAGTGAGGTTAAAAAATGTTCTGATCTTGAAACGTGCATGTTTGTTAGCTCTGCCTGAAATGCATAATTATAACTTTAAAAAGGAATATCAAAGATGCTTTAAAAGACATGAACTGTTAACAGGAAAGGCAGACTAACTGAACATGCTCAAACAGACAAAAAATTGTTCCAGTACGCTGGAAAAAGAAAGGAAAAGAAAAGAAAAAGATCCTATCACTAAAAATTACAATATTGGTAATTATATCTGTTCAATAGACTTTCTGAGGACATTCATTTATAACTTGTTTGGTCACCGTGTGTTGTAATTACAAGCCTATTTTTTCCACAACTTGCAAAGCATTATCATACTAGTTAAAATGAAACAAATCCTCGGTTTACATTAAGTAAGATTCCTTACTTGCTACATCAAGACACTCACACACTAAGCTGCAATTCAAACTAAGCAGGATTGCATTTTAGTTAAAAAAAAAAAAAAAAAAAAAAAAAAAAAAAAAATCAATAAACTGCAGATTTCTTTTGGCATCAAGCAAATTAAGATTCTCAGTCAGCATTAAAACACTATTTTTTTCCAAATAAATAGTAAATAGAATATACAATCACTGTCAAATAAAAGTGCTCAGGTCTTAAGCATTTGTGTGTAGAGGTATGTGTGCATACATAAAACATACACACGGACAAATTATGAAGAACACGAGCAATGTATTACAATAATAGCTCTCTTCATAAAGAGATTTATATAGCAGTGTAAAACTTGAAGTTATCTTTACTACTATTAAAAGCTCCCCAGTATCTCTAGGTGTCTGACTTCAATAAATCCTGGAAACATTCTGCTCACATACTGAGTTTTAAGGAATGTGCAGCATGTGTCAACTTCAATAAAAGCGGTACAGTTCTTTAATTACCCCATTCACCCAGCAGCTGCTTTAACTAAGTATTGTTCTGAACATGTAAAAATGTAAAATGCCCCCAAAAATCAGTCATCTACGTGCAATGACTACTCAGGATCTAACAATAATGGATATACTGAAGGACAAAAACATGAGTCATGCCAAGCCCATAATTCTCAGTGACTGACTGTAAAGCACTTACAGTCGGCATTAAGCTTTTAAAACTCTAACCCTAATCAATCATAAACAAAGAAATAAAGACCTCATGGTTATTTTTTAAATCTTAAACACTAGCGCATAACTTTAAATAATTTATCTTCTTTTTCAGATTCACACATCATTCTTCCCACGTAAAATATGTACTTCTGCATGAAAACTGGCTAGTACATACAAGTCAAAAAATAACAACACCTATTTAAACACAGTGGTAACATATTGCTTGCCATAGAGCAGAAAACATCCCTGTTGGCCAAAACCAAAGGTACACAAGGTTCAGAAATCTGAGTGCAGACAACCTCTTCCCTTCCCCAAATGCTTATGCCCCTAAGTCTTTTCATGGTACAGGAGAACCAGCATCATCTTCCCCAGGCTGTAGAGAACCTGGAAACGTACAACTTGCACACATTTATTTCAACCTTGGTGACAGCACAGCAACAAAAAGCCCATTAAAAAGAAAAAAGGCAGACAACCGGATGCGATCAACTTGCAATCATTTTTTTGTAATGTACTAGTAAATGGGTGCCAGCTAACTAATCTTAATAGAGAACAAACCTAATTTATACACAGCAGGATGCTGTCAGATTATTTTAAACCTAATAATTATTTCTAGCAGCAAGGCAACATTACACTTTGTAGAAGTATACCCTTTGTAGAAGACATTTGCTCGGAAAAAAACCCGTTCATGAGCTGTTTGATTAATTTGGCAGGGGGAGAAGATGGATGAACGAAAGCAACCTACCTAAAGCCGATGAAACATAACACTCTACAGAGCTAAGCAGTCAGGTGAAAGAGGATCTTTGAAAAAAGCACGGTGTTAGGAGACAGGAACCTTGCCAAATTAGTTGTTAAGCCATGTCCCTCCCAGATCTTTTTTTAGAGAGAAGTGTAAGTAACTTTGAGTAACTTTTCAGTGGAAGCTGCTATGCTGTGAAGATACTTGTTACACCGAGATGCCTTCCTCCCTTCCAAGCCAAAAGGACATCTAAGATGGCCCAGTCTGACCCCAGGTGTAGCAAAAGCCACAGAAGCCTGTGAGGAATTCCTCCACCCCACCCAGCCATTTGTTCAAGCATATACCTCTAAAGACATTTCATCTTAATTCAAAAGATAGAAAATCAACTATTCCCTTTCTAATAATTTCTAATGATTCATTGCTTTTACTAAAAGTTTGCACCTTAGAGTTTGTCATTAGCAGATTTTTATCTCTGTATATTGTCAACACATGTTGCCTTGAAAATGTTTTGCTTTGTCTGGAGTATGAAAACAGTCATATAAAATCACCTGTCACATCACAGATGTAAAGATTATTTTCAGGAATGCACATTTTATTCAACCAAGTTTGAACTGAAGTCAAAGGAGTTAGAAAGTAACCTATATAGTACCAGTTAAGAAGGTAAACTATGTTTTGTCCAACATATTTGTGGAGAACATACATAGAAATCATGTGTTTATAATAATAAACACATGATTATGTGTGGGAGCCTGATAGATTCGTACCGAATGCAGCAATCACTGAAGAGCCAGGAAGTCTAGCTGAAACCAACCTATTATTTGGAGTATTTATAAGAAATAAATCTGTCTGCTCTGAAATTGTATTTTGTTTTCTTTTTAGCGCTACATAAACAGTATGACAGTCTTAACTATAGTATTTGATCATTTTAAGTGCTTGGATGTAAAATTTTACTCATCAACATAACATATCCATGACAGGTATATCTACATAAGACATATGTCATTTTGCAATAGTGGTTTAACTACATATTACCACTCAAGCAGGCAAAAAGATTATTAGGCAATCACGAGCATTTCATTAAATATTTTAAAACTTGGTACTACAATAGCCCATATTAAGATAAAAAAATTTTATGAATTATGGGCTGTGTCAAAGAGCTGTGGAGGCTCGTTTCCCCTTAGTTCATGGTCCGGGGAGACATTGGACAGTCCTTTGGAGGAGGTACATCACTTCTGAACTCGGCACAGATGCCGAGAGCTCAGCTGTAGCTTGACCCCAGGCTGCCGGCACAGGGCACAGCTCTCACACCTGGAGCTGCACCCTCCTCCACCGCAGAGCTGCAGAGATTGGATCGGGGGCAAGTTGAGGATTTTAGAAACTATGTGGTTGGCGCTTTGCCCCCTTGAACTATGCACGCACCGAGCACTACACTGCAAGTATAGGCTAACAAGGGTAAGAAAGAGTTTGACTGAAGAGTCCAACATTTTCTCAACATACAGCAGTACACAGCCAAGTTAACTCAAAACTTGGCAGAAAAGCAATAGGTTTCACACTCTGTCATAACATATCTACTTTTTTTTTTTTTTTTTTTTTTTTTACATACAATGTTAAAATATTAGCGACTTCTAAGTTTGTGCACGTTCCCAAATCTCTTTGTAAGCCTGAGTCCTAAGACCTGCCAGGCTTCATCCCTACATGTCACTGTTTTTCAGACCCACATTCAAAGAACAGCAGATGCAGGCTCCGGCCTGAAGGCACTATGATATGGTAGTGCTGCTAAGGCTAAACCAGCCAGGGGAGGCGAGGCGGTTCTTTGCCTGCAAAGCAGCACCTTCTCCTTACACACCAGTTCCTTTCCAGACGTAGCACATTATTTTCCTCCCTTACATATGGCATATAAGAGAAGCCAGTGCATACTTCCTCATTCTTTAGCATATGGCCAGTTAAAAGATAGTGGTTGCAACACCAGCAGAGCTGGAGGTTCAGTCCTTTCTGTGACTGAACCGAGTTCTTTTCATCTAGCAGTGCCCCAAGAGGAGACATAAGCAGTGTTGCTGCTCTCAGGTTTCTGACAGATCAGAAAGCCTCTTGTTCTTTGTACGCTCAAGCCATCTGTGAGACAGCACCTACACTCCACCACCTTCTTGCAAGAAGGGTCAGTGTTAAAGGAGCAGTTTAGTGCACTGTTTTTACTCAGTACGCCTTCCAGTACTAGAGATCACTGGTACCGTTCTAATTTTGGCATGGGGAACATCAAGAGCTTGGATGCCTCACCAGACTCCAGCATCTACTGATGCAATATCAGACAGAGAAGCAGCAGTGGATGGGGTGGCCTCTCCTGCTGGAGGTGTTCTCCCCTCTTCACTAAAGGCAGTTCAGGGCACCATGTGTCAAAAACAGTTCTCCTGAAGCATGTGTTGCTTTAGGCAGCTTCTTTGATGAGTAAAGCACAACAGTGTGTTCTCCAGATAATGGAAACATTTTCCTGAAATAGGTGTCCTGTCATGTACACACACTCACACCACCTCTCTCCACTCACACTGTCACGCACAAGGAGTAAGTCAAAGCGCATAGGTTTATTTTATATTATCCAGTATGTCCCTGAAATGTGAATATTATACATGACAGAACTGCACAGCCTTCTAACACGTCCAATTTTTACCACATCTTAGAGATATAACTGCACCTGCTGAAAAGACTACACCAACAACAACTCCTCAACAACCCACTTGTCAACACACCACCCTTCCCAGATACGCTGTCTGTGCAGCTGGTCTGTGCATTGCCTGCCCTTTCATCAAAATGACCCAAGGTGCTAGTTAACTATTTGATAATACGATGAACTTTGGCTGAAATAAGTCTGGGTGTGCTCAGGGAAGCAGTTCAGTTTGCTTCCCTAGAAGGGACAATAACCTCCAGGAGAGAGTGAGCAAGCATGCATGCATGAAGCCTCCTTCTTTAACTAACACAGCTGCTGACAAAGGAGGCTGTATCTCTTACCTTCTCTGAAGTTAATCCCAGCAGTTTAAAGCAGACTTGTGAAAAAAAACATGAATCTGAAGTTACTCTAAAATGCTACTCCAAGGACACATTAGTTCCACTAGAGTCAAAGCATAAGCCAGACGCAATAGGTCGAGTTCTAGTCGAAGAGATCGCAGAGAAAGTAAGAGCTAATAATTCTTAATTTGGCATAACATGACATTCCCAACAGCTTCTGTTTCTCCTTCCAGTAATTACATCTTGGGAGTGTACATATTAAAAAATCATTGCACAAAAGACAGTGTCTCTTGGAGAAAGAAAAGAAAAAAAGCAAAGCACCTTTCTTTGTAATAGTGTCATTCTGAAAACTGAAGACGCTTTCACTGAAAGGAAAAATACGCTGATCAAAACATGAAGGGGACAAAACCTCATTCACTCCTTATTTGTTTAAGAATTACTAAAAAGAAACATTTTTGCAGGAGGCTAAGGCAACAGTAATTTAGACCATAATAAATTGAGCATTGTAAGAATAACTATTCCATTGAATAAAAGAAGTCTGGCAAGAAACTTTTCACATGGCATTCAACAGACATTCAAATAAATGAATGAAGTATGCAAGCTAAATTAGTTCAAAAATAAAGACTTTCCAGCGGTTTACCATAATGACAACATTGTGTAGAAAGATACAATAGCTCTTTGTAGCCTAAAAATTGTCAGTTTTATTTTACAAAGATGACTTCCAAAAGCATCTTGTCATGACAATCGAGTTTTGAGGAAAAAAACAACCTGTCATTTGATAAATAGATGAAATTAACTGTCATTAAAACCACTTAAGCACTCCTCCTTCCTGTTATCCTTCTCATCTCGGCAGTAACTGATAAGAAGATTTCAGAGAGGCTCAGTCATTGATGGCAGGATCTAGAAAAGAAACAATTTTGCATACAGTTATCATTCGCATTCACAGCTTCTAGTTATTCACTAACCTGCACTTAATTGGCTTCCTTCTGCCACTGGCATGAGCACAATGGACCATCTACTTCATACAAATCACCACTCACCGCTGCAATTACACCTCATACCATGAAAATATTGTAGTGGTTGCATCCTATCACGTTAACAGCGCATACAAAGGTAACATTAACAAGGTCCTGTTACCTACCAACTATGAATTGCTAATACCAGCCAGTGCATTAGCCAGTAGGAACCAGACATTACTCATTATCATGCAGCTCATTACTTACGGGACATGGTTGAGCTTGAAACTGGTAGATTTCTCTGTAACTTCTGGAAAATATACCACTTGTCCACAGAAACATACCACCAAAATAAGTGAAGGACCAGATGCAATGGTTACAACAGAATTAGCAAAGAGGAAAACTACAACTGCATCTTTTTCCAAAAAATATTATCCAAGATTTTGTTTGGCTAAGCACACAGCTTCTTTAAGACAAAAGGAAGTCATGGATTGGTCAAAGAAAAAGACCTGAGCCTTGCATAACCAGACTAACTCCCATGCATCCCCAGAAGGCTGTGTGCATGGCAACCCCACTTCCAACATACAAAGTAATTAATTGTATTCCCACATTAAAGCTACCATGGCACACCTCCACCTTGGCAGATTTCTAGCTGGCTTTAATCTTTTCCATCTTCCACATGCCAGGTTCCTCACACCAACTGGTCCGCAGTGACAGCTGAGTTTTTAATGCCACAAAACACCTTGATGCAGATGGGTTTTGCCCTTTCTTCCACCTTTTGCTAGACTATACTGCCATTTAGTCACTGCACTGATGCAACAACTACACTTTCTTCTACTGCACTGCAGCTGTACATCTACTGACGTGACAACGGGAAGCGAGGGTCTACATCCCTACAGGATCGTAGATGCTTTTTTGGTTAGCAACTTGCATCCTTCCTCAAGCCGAGGACAGAGCATATGGTCCTTCGAAGGGATATCAAAATAAATATGACAGGTCAGTGCAATCATCATACCAAATGAATTCAAATGATGCCATATCTAAAATGAAATGTGTGCACATAATAAAGATTCAAATGACAAAAAAATCCCCTACCCTTTATCCCTCTCTGAATTATTTATCAATTCTGCAACTCCAGCTGTTGCCACTAGCCCAAGGACATTACTTCATTTGGGGAATGACACTTCATGTTAACAGAGAAGTTAACAAAACAAAAAAGGGACACTGTGGACCCTACTTAAAGGCCACAGCAAAGCATAATACGTCTTTTCCCAGAATTTAGATAGGAAAATAATCAACAATCAATTTAGTTCATCTTTCTCAACTTGTTTCCATAAGTCCAGACACAGCTTTCAACACTCATGCATTAAATCAGCCATGCCTTTTTAACCATTGCACTTAGTCAAGACTCTCAAAGCATCTTGGATCCGCCTCATTTTTTGAGGGTTGTCTCCCTCTAACAGTTCACCATAAACCATACACCACCATACCGAAGACTCTGTGATACTATCGGCACTCAAGTTAGTGAAAGCTTTTAGTACACAATATGGTCATGCCAAGAAAATGTGAATATTCTGCATATACGGAATTGCTTTTGATAAAAGCAAAAAAGAAACAACAACTTCAACATGCATAGTTTAGGGCAGAAAGAATTGGTTTCACCTAACCAGGACATTTAGATTAGCAAAGTCTACATAGCGCTGTCTGCCCACTTATGGGCTGCTCTGATTCTGGTTCCATCACATATTAGTTCTTAGATTTTAAACAAAGAAATTGAGGGATGGGGAGTAGGGGAAGGCTTGGCCAGTTAGCATGATTTCCATCACCTACATTTACATGCCCTCCCAACTCCCACACCCCTTCCATCAACTAAAACAAGTTCATAGTTTATCTGCAGAGCAGAGAACAGAGAGGTAGAATAAACTGGGGGGGGGGGGGAATTAACCACTGGTTTTGGTTGCCACCTTATTCATAGTGGAATCTGACAATTAAATAGGTATAGAGATCTGAACTGTTACACAAAAACACCCACACCATTAACACTGCACCACCTTCCCACTACAAGAACGTACTTAGACACTGTCTTCATGTCAGGCCTGAAATGAACTGAAACGGGTCAAAATTTGCAAGTCCCCAAGTGTCAAGGGACATACGACCTCTAAATATTAGCCCTTCATGATTTATCAACAGCCTCTTCTCTGCCAAAAGATTACTCTGTTCTTACCAGTAGCCTTCATTTCACAGTGTTTTCTGCTTTTACTTTTACCTAATTGAACAGCAACTGGGTTTATGTGTCGAGATCGTTGTTTGTTTGGGGTTTTTTTTCCTCCTCCATAGTCACCTGAGAGTGGACTAGCAATTGTAGCAGTTCTAACAGTAAAAGGGGATGTGTGAAGAAACTTAAGAGCTTCTATGGTACCATCACCAGAAATCTCCAGTATCACCCACAAAGCTTCCAAGCCATT